>NC_056731.1:19908707-20203707 GCF_019279795.1 Protopterus annectens
GCATGGGCACTACCAGGTGGAGGTACAGATTGGCTACTGTCCGATGACACATGTCTGCTGGAACTGTATCCCCGCTGAGAACATCCAGGGCCACGTCCACGTGGCCTGCTGTGTCCTGGTATGGACAACGAAGCACCAGCTGCACTGCTGCTGCTACCGGCACTATGGGAGTGGGCATGTGAGGTGGCACGCTCACGTCGACCTACACTAGGTGGTGTTGCTGGCCTACGTCCACGTGGCCTATGCCTCACTCCTACCAGATGTTCCAGCACAGACAGCTCATGCTCGCGGATTGCCATGCCACGGTCAAGGATTCTGACCATGTCACCCAATCGCCTATCCAGAACATCAGCAATCTGCTGTTGAGCATTTGCCAATGCCTGGATGTTGTCATTTAGGGTATGGATAGCAGCCCTCTGCAGCCTCTGCCCTTCTCTGTTCTGCTGTTCAGCATGTGCTGTACCACCATTACAGTCTGGAACATGTGTCTGGTGATACCAGCTGCTGCGCTCTGTCCTGCAGGTGCATGTCTGCCAGAGGTTCTCCTACGAGCAGCACCAGCCACATGCCTGTGTGGCACATCTGCAGTCATTACACTGAAACCATGGTGTGTAGACACACCTTCTGTAGCCACCACACATTCCTGTTCCAGGCTAACAGATGCTGACTGTCCTTCCTCTATGGCCACTGGTGATGCGGTATGTGTTGGCAGCAGAACTGTGTGCGGGGAAGAGGGGGACATAGCTGGAATGGTAACCATTGGCACAGATTCAGCCCCTGACAACCCTGCCTGTACCTCATGCATATGTTCATCACTGCTAGTATCTGTGGGGACACTAACATCAGATGGAACACAGGAGGGCAACACACCTACATCACCTGTGAATGCAAAGAAATACTGTAAAGTACAATAGACACAGACACAGACACACAGACACACAGACACAGCCACACACACACAGACACACACAGACACACACACACACACACACACACACACACACACACACACACACACACACACACACACACACACACACACACACACACACACACACACACACACACACACACACACACACACACACACACACACCATGCATGTGATTTGACAGATGGCATGCAGCATGCCTGTGATACAGCAGAGGGCATGCAGCTCAGACATTAATAGTGTTAGTAAGCATACCTCCCTGGGGTGCACACTACAGCAAGCAGGTGTCATATCAGTAGCCATGCAGTTCACACAATCATGGTAGTATGCATGCATCCCCGTGATACAACATGTGGCCGAGAACAGGATAACAGTACACATGGCTGATGTGACCTTGACATGTAATCAGCTGACATGTGCATTAACATGCATACATGTCTGACACAATGGTGTCCTGACACATGTACAGCATCATAATGGGCTTCACATTGCAGTGTTGTCTGTATGCCCTACAGATAGAATGCATGTTTACCAATGTGCATGAGCATGGGAGGGTAGTGTGAGCCATCTACATTGCTATACAGTGTGAAGTACAGACACTGTGCCATTGCATGGCATCATGAGGCATCTATATTGCTGTAGAATGCATAATATGTACACATTGCATAGCCATAACTGCATGCTATGACACAGTCGTGATGTTCAACAGATATTATATGGTAGACTTCAGTGACACCTCCAGTAGCTGTGCACAGGCTTTTAGGATGTCCAGTGTACCACATCAACTGTATAATCGGTCAACTAAGGCTATAATTGGACCATGTGTGGACAATGTGCAACTGGGTGTATACACATCCCATCTACTGTGTGGCTACATGTCTCTGGCCATCCCCCATGGCCATATGTGCACATATGTTGGCCAAATATGTGTGATGGCCGTCTATCTCACATGTCTGTGTTGTCCCATATGACATACACCCATAGATGTCAGATATGTCACAATCCACAGGGCTATGCAGACAATGGGTTGTATGTTTGGTATGTGGGGTATAGTTCATGCGATAGTGTGACAATACTGCAGACAGAACACTACGTGTCTGGGACATGTCAGGTGGCACATCACAATGTGTGCACCCAATGCAGGGGCATATGACACAATGGTGACACCTGTGGGCTGCCCATATCACAGCTCACTGTGTGGTACTGTGTGCATACCACACATGTTATTCCAATGCATACTACATATGCCTCTATTGTAGAACACCTCCACCATTGTATGCACAGCTGACCACACATGTCGCAATGACAAGTACTGTGGTTTCAAGTCGGTGTATCATTTCGTTTGTATATATTGCACATGGGTGGCCTATGTGAATGATGGGTGATGTGACCTGTATATCATGACTGGAACAAACATCAAGTGTGCAAGTGTTAACTGGCCACATGGCAACTAGATCTACACTGTAACATGCCTGATACTGATGACAGTCTCGCCTGCAACAGACTCATGTCTGTGTGGCATGCCAGAGGTACCTGTATAGGGGTGACACAGCAGTATGAACATTATCCATGACTGTATGACAGCCACAGGGTGCACTGTGCATGTTAACAGATTCACCTGTGTAATAGCATATAGTATGCACATGTGTGCATACACAGAGTAGCATACTGTAGTATGCAGCATGTGTGTCCACATACCTTGCATATGTTGTTACTTTACATAATGTACAGTGACACATGCAACTAAATGGGATATAATAGCCATATGTGCAGTACTGACTTACCAGGCAACTCCAGGCTCATTGGTTGGGAGACACCCACCTCCACGATGGCAGCTAGTGTTTGTGGATGCAGTTCCCTGGGTGTCCCCAGACTGGCCAGTAGCTCCTCGGTGTGTGTGAGTGGGGGCTGGGTTGGTGGCCCACCACCTGTTCCACCTTGTTCCCTGGTGATTGCAGTGGCACACTGTTTTGCATGTCATATGAAGTCCATGGAGTGTCTGTGCACCTGCTGGTAGGTGCGGTTATGGCCACCAACATCGTTCACCCTCCTGTGTAAATCCTGCCACAGGTCATCCCGCTGCTGGGCATGCTGTGGCACATGGCTGAACAACAAGTCATAGTTGTCATGGAGCTGTGGGATGAGGACATCATCCTCCTAGCGGCTGTATGCTGGAAGGCATGTACGGGGCATTATCTGTAAGACATAATGATGGTGACAGGTCACAGTTTCAGAGATGTACAGAGATACTGCTGCACATACATTTCTATGACATCTACTACATCTGCACAGTTATCTTTGCAAAGCATCATGACACTGACACGACTGACGTGTTTGTGTCACACACATGTCACACCATGTGTGTCACCTCATTACAGTGTTCATACTCCATGTGAATGCTGTCTTGCTGTGGGCATGTCTATTTGCCTGCACTTGTGTTCTTACCTATCTGCACATGCCTGGATGTGTCCACGGTAATGCTGTTGACCTTGATGCTGTGTATATGTCACATATCAACACAGACACAGCTGTAATGGACTTGAGCAGTGACAATGCACACATACGCACGGACACCTGTACATGCATGTGTTTTGCCATATACATCTACACAACACTGTACAACTGTTCTACATCCTGCCGTGGATCACCTGTGTTGCACATGTGATAGACATGGGACAATGACTAGTCAGACGTCATTCGCAGGGATGGTTATCAACCATAGCATGTGCGGGCAAGGTTTCCAAGCTGTAACAGACAGCCATTATGCCACCGCAAGGTGCATCAGTGCCACATTACTGATCCAGTCAGTTGATAGTACATCTACCATGCGGCCATCACACCATGTATGACTGGGATGACATGTGCAGCTTTGATGGACAGGGTTGCATGGTATAGTGGGAGTATGCCACATATATGGCACAGGGATCTGTCCAGCCTGTGGCGATCCTAGTATTAGGACGGTGGCTGTCCATGACATATGTCTTACAGATCAGGATATGGACATGTAGCATGTCCATCATCATGGTGTAGCAAATGTCTTTCCGCAAGGTAGACAGCATGCTGCATAGTGGAGATGAGGATTGTGAAGGCTGGTATCGCCCATCCACGCATGGCCATTACCCCTTAAAGGTGGTATGTGATCCAATATTGGTCACCACAGTGCTGAATATGCCTGTCCAGTGATCTCCGTGCTCATGGATGGCACCCTGACATGACATGGGTACCTCATATGACTACCTAAGGGGCCTGGAGATGTCACCAAGTCAGGGGTGCACTGCACAGCACCATCCCTTACACAGTGTTCATAATGTTGACCACAGCCTAGGTAGTAGTTAATGGGTACAGGGATGTTCACCTAGTGGTGACAATGCTGGTATCATCCATCATACTGTGCACATATGTCACACATCTCACCCATACAGCCCATTCTGTATGTTGTTCACAACACTGGCACAGCTATACTCATAGGTCATCGCCATTCACAGCCTTACATACACAGATGCCTAACATTTGTCTGTGTGGTATGGGCTACAATGAGGGTGGAGTACAACACATTAACCCTGTTCTACTGTAGCTGGCACTGGTGTGATATGCACATGTCACACTTGCACCTTTTGTAGTTGTGAGTCTGTCAACCGGCCACTGGTGGAACACTCTTGTGACATACAAAGGTATTTGTAATCAAACATCCGTGCTGTCTTGTACATCTTTACTGCTAACATCTACAGTGATAATGGTTCATGGACTTGCACACCATACTCAGCAGGGTTATAGTGCGGTGCCACCCATAATGACTGTCATCACCACTTGTGGATTGATATTATCCAACACCCTATCTGTACTGTATGGTCATGCTAGGCACTTGTTCAGAACTTGTGAGCATGTCATGAGTTAGTGATTAATATAGCACCCATTCCACACCATTTCCCGCACGTACACTGTCTGTCCTACACTTCCCAGCTTGCTTATGGTACAACAGCTGTTGTACACACGTAACGCACATATCCTTTGGGACATGGTTGTATATACAGGCATGTCCAACTGTCACATACCAGTGCTACTGCCTGTCTATACGATGGATATGTCGTACAGGTGGCAATAGAGCAATTGTCTCATGTACACATTCAATGCTCACCTCCCAACATACGACACTACAGCCTGTGGGGGATGCACTTCTGCAGCTGTGCTGGGGGCATAGTTCTCAAGTGTACCTCATTATGAGAAACGTACCTCATTTGGGGTCTTAAAAAGTGCATGTTCCTCAAGGTTCCACATTGAAAGGGTCTGTCACACATTCATTGTTGGAAATTGTTTAACTGCTAGCCATGGCTAAATAGATGGGAATCATAATAATTCATTAGAATATCTTTTTTTATACATAAAACCAGCCTATTTTAGCCATCATATGCCCTTCCTAGTTGAAGCTGTTAGTAAGCCAGTAGTAAGTGTTTCACATTTTGCCCATTTGTCACACATTATGAGGGCTAATGTTCCTCATTTTGGGGACAGGAGGTTGACAGCTATGGCTGGGGGTAATGCTGTCAACAACCCTGACTGCACCTGACAGTCATATGGGGATGTGTAACATTCACAACACACTCCACCCATCACATAGTTTCACATGATCTCCACCACAGGCCACACCTATGAGGACAACCTGTGCAGTACGTCGCCATACTCTGTGTAGGCAACAGAGGTAGCCCCCATCATGGAAAACAACATCACCAACTTATAGCCCACAGACTCATGTGTGCCCATCACATACTGCCAATAGGAAGTTATAACATTCACAACACACCAGTCATAGGTGACTCTGTAGGGAGTCACACTGCAGTTCCACACAGCAGGCTACAAAAGGCGATAGTCGCTTTCATCTTGCTGTCGGGTAACTGGTTCTGCAACATAACCTATGCACCCATGCCACACCTCACCAGGTACGATGTGACTGTCATTCTCCATGTTAGTGTGACTGCCCTGAGATGCCACTTCACAGACTACGTGTGCAGGGACATGTAATGGCACACCAGTCTTATAGCCCTGAGGGTGTGGGCCAAGCCCTGGGGAGCATTATGCATTCGTCCGGACACGATACCTCTGTACCACGACCGATTGTGTCACTTCAACAGCTGCCTATGCTCCTATTGTCATTCCACAGGCATCTGGTATCTGTCCGCTTTGACTGACCTGGTCAAACACAATGCTGTGGCACAGATGACTTGCACCTGTCAGCCCTGGGAGTACAGCTCACATGTAAGGCTCTTGCTGCTTCTATACTGCCTGTCTTGCACAGTTTCCAATAACAGTCACAGGCAGAATGGGAACTGGCAAGCACGACATGGGGTCATGTGGCACAATGCTTGCATCTTCCTCTGTGATGCACGCAGGCAAGGCACACCTTATAATGCACCACTCCAATATCTCTGCAGTGACTCGGACCTGTCTCTAGGCTCTGCAGAGCACACCTGCAATGACAGGTTATAGACAGACCATACCTTTCAGGCACATACCTGGACCGGCACACCCACAGCTGAGGGGTTCACATATCCCACTATGTTGTGCACACATCCTGGCTAGTTACTTAGCACAATGCATCAGAGGTGCTCCACGTGCAACTAACTGTGTCCGGGACCGCTATACACATTGTAACAAGCTACAGATTCAACATCATACCCCACGGTTAACATACCTCATTTGTTGGTATATTGGACAGTGGGGCTCAGACAGCTGCTACTGATGTGTGACTGACACTACCCCATACTTAACTGGGATAGCCATTCATATACCGACACATCCATGAGTCATAACCTCCACTCTGCTGTATCAACCCATACACACCACCTCCAAGACCAAAATTAACCTTGACATGAAGACTACCACCATGTGACTGGTGTTACACACCTGGGGTTATCCCCTCATTGGTGGATTCCGAACATATGCTAATCAACCTTGTTAGACACATCCCGGCACCACACCCATCACAGCATATACAGTACATGAGTACTACAACACCTACTACAGACGTCTTCTGACAGCGGTTGTTAATATCATGACACCCGTGCAGACGGACGATGCACATACAAATGCTGAAACATACCCCAGTGCACTTCATTAGCATTTACACAACTGCATGGATCAAGCTACTCCACACAGAGCCATGGTGGTACACACCAGATAACAGACGCCACTCTGGTGGTCATGTTCCATGGACATATGATGTACAACAACAGGTGTAGGCTGTTGCACAGTGGTGTACATTCCCATGGGTGGGGTAGCTCACAGGTCAGCCTTGGTAAGGCCACAGGATCCCTCATCACATACTCCAAGACTAGCTACGTAAACATTACTGCGACATATTCCGGGGTGTACCACCAGGCATTATGGTGGTATGTCAGTAGTTGATGGCAACACCCACATCTGCTGTCACATATAACAGCCACTCAGGAACATTACAGACCCAGGTGATGTTGGCAACATGCTGGAGGATGGATTCAATGCTAACATTACACCCTCTCACTCACTACAGGGCCACAATCCATACAGGAACATTGTGGTGTCCCTGCGGTCACACCTACACAGTACTAACCTGCACTCTTTATGTCCTGGGACACTGGCCCCATGTCACCTTCCAACGTCCCAGGCTGTGATGTCCACAAACCTCTGAATGACATTTCTCCCCACTACGCCACCATATTCAGTAATAGCCTTGTTTCAGACATTGTAGCCCCTTAATGGCACACAGCAGCATTTATCACACTACACACAGGTGGCACCACAATGCACGAGTGGGACTATAGTCCTACACACCTGACTGGACTGTTCTGCATGGCTATGGGGCACATCATCAAGGACGTCATTCACAGAGACATTGTTGGGCTCCTGTCCTTTGATGCCACCCGGGTTGGGCTTGTGAGGACCAGAGCATGGCCCCTACACCTGGTGGATTCCTTTCATACAGTTACCAGGGCAGTTGCTGATGGTACGGGAGTCCACACATCCTACATTGTCCTCTCATTGCCTATCAGCACCATTCTCCATTCTGGTATTGACAACATACACATCCACCTGCACATCGTACCCTATGTCTATGGATGTTATGCAATGTGGCTCATGGACAGGACACACACAGTGAGGCCAGCATACCATAGTACCTACTGCATTTCAGTTACATTTGGCATACCACAGTCCTCAGTCATAGGGCCCCGCATGTTCAGTATATGCTTCCCTGTGGTACAGGCTAGCACAGGGGACTTTGCCTGCCTAGCTTTACAAACCCCTGCATACAAAGCACCATGATTGCTCCACCAGCTGATACTGACTCCATCCATATGGGTGTCACTGTGACAGATACCTGATATGACTATCATGGCGTCAAGCTACATGACACAAGGTGCATGAACATCACCTTTGCATTACACCATTCACCCACTGACTATCACATGGGTGGTAGTCCCCTACATACATATCACATTGTACATGTTTTCAGTACACACATATGTCGCACCCACTCCTGTGGTTACCGTATTGCCACTGTGGCGTGGATATCCTTCTACGTGACCACACTTATCTGTACTGGGTGTGTAGCTGGTACATAGGCACCTATTGTACCTCTGAACTCAAGACTTCTACACACATTCAAGGGTACACCACTCCATTTAGGGTGTACCTTACAGAACAGCTACAGCTTTACATACCACAACATTAACACGCCATGACGTTTACTGAGCTCCGACAGTTTAAGTCTGTGGCTGCACTACGGACACCACATCTGTACACATTTGCATACTACATACTCAGGGGTGACCTCTGCTGATCAGACAGGGAACATGTCCACAACATTATTAATGGATATACTCCTCATACGCGACATAAGCAAAAGCCACTGTGAGCAACATGCTCATGGATATGTGCACACACGCCAAAATGAGTGGGATGTGCTTGAGGGTTACATTCCCAAACCAGACACTCACCATGCTTTGGAACACGAGTCCTATGTACATCACGCAGGGACACTCAGTAGCACTGTTCATGTGATACCTCCCTTGGTGGTTGGGAGACACATGTAGGCCTGGGATCACTGCAGTGGCTGTACTGTGCAGAGGTGCAGGTGACACATGGCTCTGCTGTTCACAGGACACTACCCTAGAGAGGTGCCACTGGTGTGAACACTGTAGTTGTGCTTACACATGGACTTGCCAGACTGCATAGTACCCCACTATGCACCTGTGAAGCTATTACATGTCCTTTGTGCATAGTTACTTGGTAGCCCTTCCATTTAGATTAGCTATCATGCTATTACAATGTCCCATGCCTATAAGCCATATGTATCCTGTTATTGTACATGCCAATAGACAATACCTTTGGTATGCATGATATTTCTGTTATGCTGTGTAGAATATCTGTCATATCTACCTACAATACTATACATTACACATATTTCACATAGTATCCCATAATGCAAAGCATACTTGCACAGCAGGACCACCTTGGATATGTCATTGACGTTATATGCCCATACACATGCGTGCTGTGACAGTATATCAACATATACTATCCCCTGCTATGGCACGTACTTGTTGGACATACCCTACCACTGACGGTGGGTTGTATGACATTGTTCTGTTTAAAGCCCTCATGTAGCATCCCTTGTGGTGTCTGTGATGTGTACCTTGTGGCCCACTGCTGGACGCACAGTTTCTACAAGCATTAGTATGCTCAGCAAGACATCACTACATAAATACCTTTTCCCACTTTATGCATTGCGGACACATTTAATTAATGCAAACCAGGCTATACATGCAGTAAAACTAATTAATACAGATCATGATATACATAACCTTACATATCGGGTGTTCTACATACCTTGTTATCGTTACGGAGTTTCGACTCTATCTCTCTCACAGTGTTTCAACTGGTATTCGGTATGAGCATACGGTACGAATGTCTGGCAAGTCATCCTTATATACATCGATACCTGTAACATGTGGTTTCATCCCGCCAATTGGTGTTCCTGAGTGACTAATTACTTGCATATCAGCTGTGCAGCTACTGCATTCGCCAATTACGTGGCAAAAGTGGGGTATAACTGAATTCTCCACTTGGGCGTTGCCTATTTGCCCTACCTTCGGGGAGACGGCCTGTATTGTGTTTTGTTATGTGTAATTGCAACTGCTATGCATGGAGACAAGTATACTTTGGATTCATGTCCCCCGTGGATTGTATGTGACAGCTAGAGTATGTGGTTCAACATGTGGGTGTACCTGTCATCCCAACGTCTGATAACGGACTATTGCAAACAAAACCTGTAACATCGCTGTTTGTTCCATTATACAACGCCTGCAATTTTGCATGATGCCTTTAATTGTGTCTCTCACACGGTATGTTGAGGGTTCTGCAGATGTAATTGACTGACTGGATGTTTCTGCTGCTATTACAGTCTGTATTGCTTTAGTTTCTAGTGTGGGGGATGTCGGTGGGTGTACATAGCATATACAGGTTTGTGGGACTTGCATTTCTACATATTCCATATATATGTGTGTGGGCTCCATCCCTAATTAGAGAGCTAACAGTTAGTAGACTTATGTTACGAGTTTGTACATTGGGCCATTGTTAATTGGTTTCTATATGGTCTGCAGGTAAGGTTGATACTTATATACCTCCGGAATTGCAGCGATATATCAAGGGATATGTGTAAGTGACAGCTAGCCCTTGTATTTCTGTCGCAGATATTTGCAGTCATTGCGTTTGTGTTGGTAAAAGAACCTGTTTGCCATGGGTTGCCACCTTTTCATATGGTCATTGTTGGACACTTGTGGGACACACAGCGGTGTTTACAGACCAACACGTAGCCACAGTCAGTACACAGGTCAGCACATACTTTTATCCTCAATACATACCTATTGTTGTGGGACTTTGGCTACTTATCATATTGCATGTAACATTTACGTTTCTTACATACAGGCATAACTATTAAATACGACTATTACATTATATATGAGACATATCAATGTCCTAAAATCTCGGACATTTGCCCTTTGTACTGTTTTATGTCAGGACACACCTGCCCAGAGTGGGGCTGTCCCTCCTACTGTGAGTCAGGTGGTAACCGTATGCCTACGGCTAGATATACCCACACCTACCGTACTGATCTACCTCTGACTTGGCACTAACAGACACATGTTGCGGACACACACACACATTACAGTCACATGGAGATGCACACGGCACCCTCAACGCACACATACACAGACTACGGCACTCACAAACACAGTTGAACACAGTACCTACGTGGACCGCAACAATGGCAGCAGTGACTAAATGTCCCTTCATATCATCATATTATTACTCACGGCTGTACTGTTCTGGTACTGTGTTCTATCAGTCTTTCAGCCTCGTGGATACGCATGTCGGTATGTTACACATTCCATAGTTGGCGGTATCCTATTTATTTGTACCTCCAAGGTGTTATGAATGTCGTTGACCTATCTATATATATTTGCAGATATTGCTGAATCCATATATATATCAACATATATCACTCTATTACCCTTTCTATCTGTATTATATATATGCATATATGTGTACATATATATATATATATATATATATATATATATATATATATATATATATATATATATATATATAGATATATCTGGCGGGGAACGTGACAGGCACACAGCACCACCATATGCTGATAGGCTCATGTACTGTTCAGGTGTTGACATTCCATGTTCCACTAGCTGTTGTGTGTACAATATTTGAGGGCTGCCTATGTAGGAGTCACACATTGGGCCACCTATACATTACAATTTACAGGTGGTCATGTTTGTGTGCCATCCATTTTACTGTGTGTGCAGGTGGAGAGGTGTCAGTCTGTAGGGGCTTACACTGTCAGAGTATGTGCTATACGTTCCCTCTTTGCCAAGGCGTAGGCATATTGGGCACACCTCCATCTGCCTACTGCTCCACCAGATGTATCCAAGCACTGGAACCGTGATTTCAGCATCCCGAACACATGCTCTATGATGATTCTGGTTTGCGCGTGTGCCTCATTATGGCGTTCTTGCATGGGTGTGTGTGTGCATTTCTGATGGGAGTCATCATCCACGGCTCCAGTGCATAGCCAGTATCCCCCACAAGATGGCTGTGTGGGATGTCCCCCCTGACAAATACGTGATACAGCTGTGAGGCATGCCAGATATGGAAGTCATGGTAGCTTTCAGGGCTGCCAGCACACACATCCATGATAATGCCCTGGGCATTGCACACAACCTGGCAGTTGATGGAATGGAATCCCTTGCAGTTTATGTAGCGCCTACCATGCTCACCGGGTGGTGACTTGATTTGTATGTGTGTGCAGTCTATCACACCCAGTACCTCTGGGTAGTGTGCCACATGGTGGAAGTGGCGCATATTGCTGGCCAACTCCTCCTGAGTTCGGGGGAAGTATATCTGCTCATTGGCATGTGGTAACATGGCATCCAGGAACTGGTGTAGTACTCTGGATGCTAATGCCTGTGAGATCCCCATTATATCTCCAGTTGGCCTTTGAAAGGTACCTGTGGCCAGTATTCGCAGGCTTGCACATACCTTCGTGTCCACTGGGATGGGTTCCCCTCTGTTGTTTCTGGTTCTCAGGTGTGGCCGGCACAGCTCCACTATTTGCTGTAAGATGTCCCTGTCCACCCTGTAATGCTCTACTATCTCCAGGTCATGTAGCCCCTGGTAGGTTACCCTTGGTCTGAACACTCTCCTTCTCCTCCGGGGCCTGCGGTGGTTGTCGGCATCATCCTCCACAACACCTTCAGTCTCTAACACATGCTGATGAATCACAGCTATGGCAGCTCCCAACATGTACATTTTAAAAGTTCCCCATGTGTTTACACTTATGGTGCAGTGTTTGGGAATACAAAGGTGTGTGTAGGGTGCTTTCACACTTTATACTATTGTGCTGTGAACACCAATGATGTCATAGGGTGTGTATGTACGATCGTAACTACAGGGTATCTTATGTGTTTTACTACCGGAACTACTATTGTGGTGCCTTTGGTGTTGAATTACAGTTGGCTGCCGTGGATTACCTCTTGACCTTCCCTTTACATTTATGCACGTTGCACCTACCATTTTCTGGCATGCATCCAGCAGCCTACTTTCATTTGTACTTTCCTGGACCTGGCGTATCTTGCGTTATGTGTGTTACTGCCGGTCTATTGTTGGTTTGCTTTGCTCTGCTGTGTCAGGTCTCCTATCTTTGCAATCCAATGCTTCCCCTCCTTTCTTTGCATTCCATTGCCTCCCCTATCCTGTTTTGCAGGTTTCTGCAAGCAGACTTGTCAGCTGCCGTCGATTGGCCATCATGAGTTGATTGGTGTTGATTGCTCATTAGTACTCCAATTACCCTACTTCAGCATTTCCTTCTTTTCTTCCCCTGACCTTCCTGTTTGTGCTATTGTTCACGGCACATGCGTCCGATTACTGGGTTTTGGGCACGTTTTCATCCCCGTACACATGTGCTTTTGGGCACCATGTGTGCTCTCAGCTAAACGATTCTATACCTTCCTCCCCACCCCTGTCCTGCAGCTTTGCTTAGCAACGGACAGGCCAGATTTGCATTGCTCCAATGTGCTTACTGCTATGGTGGCACACCCCTCTGCTGATGTCATGTATCTCCTCTGAGCCACTCCTCGGTGTTATACCGCTGCTCCGTATGGTACAACCTTCATCCGGCAGGACATTTGCGATTCAATATTATCTGCCTCATTTGCATGGCATTGACTACTAATTCATAGTTACCGCACCGGACACTATCGCAGGCCCTTAGCAACCCTTGCACCTTGGTTGTGGTGTTCCATGCCTACCATTGTGTATTATGGTGTAAACCTGATTTCTATTACGTTACGATTTTATGTCATTTTTATATTATTTCTTTATGTTTACAGTTTCTGCACACATGCCCTGTGGTTGTGCTGTGCGTTACTGTGGACATGACATTAAATGTTGTTTTTTAGGTGTTGTGCATCTTTTCTTATGCCATTGGATGTGTATTTCATCATTGGCATAAGTTAACTTTGTGATACATGGGTCTGGCCCGCTTCCATAGCTCCGATGTTCTGTTTGGGAAAATGTAAACCGTGTTTTTTGGTTTACATTTCCATGGGCTTATGCTACGCCTGCACCACTTCATGAATCACAATATGCCTTCATTTGCATGGTGCGACACTGCGCATGGGGTTATTAGCATACCTAAGCCGAGGGCTGTGCAGTTCTGGCGCAATAGCAGACTTGTTTTGGCCTGCACCTCAGAAAAATATATCCCAAACAACAGAGGCCCAAGGCTGATACCTGGGGTAAACCGTTCATTACGGGTCTACTGCTTGAGGTGACTTCCTTTATTTTGACTAGGTGAGTTCTATCAATGAGCCAGTTTGCTACCCATCTGGTAACATATGGATTGATGCCTAGTTGAGAGAGTTTTTCTAGTATACATGAGTGGGGAATAGTATCAAAGACTTTTCCAGGTCAAGGTAGGTGGGGTGTACCATCTTCCCCTTGTCCATGGTTTTGGTGACTGCCTCAAAGAAGTCGACCAAATTTAACAGGCATGACCTCCCCTTGATGAAACCAAACTGTGTGGAGGTCAAGTATTTGGAGATTGCCAATGTCCTTGTTAATGAGGTCCATGATAATCCTCTCCATGGCCTTTCAGATCAGGCTAGTTAGGCTGATGTGTCTATAATTTCCTGGAGCAGCGGATTCTCCACCTTTGTGCAAAGTTATGGCAGTGGCTGTCCTCCACTCAGCTGGGATGAAGCTGGTACACAGGTTTTGGTTGAATAGGGTGCCTAATGGTGCTACAAGTTCCTGCTGCATTCCTGTAGGATGCAGCTTGACATGTTATTGGGTCCCATGGAGGATGTATTTTTTGCCTTTGAGAGGGCAGTGATGACTTGTTCCCTAGAGATAAGGGAACAGGGCAAGTGCTGGGTATGTCCTGATTTTCTGATGGGAGGTTCAGAGGGGTGAAGTTTTCACTGAAAATGTTTGCCTGCAGGTTGGCTATATCTACAGCATTTGTGTATGTGGTGTTCTTGACTACCAGTTCTGAGCAGATCTGAGTGCTTCCTTTGAGACTGTAGACATATGTGAAGAAGGCCTCATGGTTGTCTCTAGTAGATGTGGGCTGTTTGGACTCAACATCTGCTTTGGAGGATTTCACTAGTGCTCTTATCTGCTTGTTCAGGCTAAGGAAAGATTCCTTCCAATTAGGCACCTTCTCCTTCATGGGTACTGGACAGAAATATTTTCCTTTTATTATAGAGTTTATTTATTGCAGATGTCCACCAGACAGGTTTATCCTTCCTTGAGGAGGAGGATTTTGTCCTGTCGGGTATTCCTGATTCCATGCAGCTATATAAATGCTTGTATACTACTTTGGTGTAGGTTTGGATATATGTGCCAGTTCCTATGGAGGGGGAGGTGGCTGTGAAGCTGTTTATACCTTCCTTCATGAGGTTGTAATCTGCTTTGGAGAAGTTTTTTATTGTATGATCCTAGCTATTACGGGGGGGGGGGGTTCAGAAGAGATAGTGATTTTGAAAGTGACCACTTTGTGGTCGAATCTTACCAGGGAGGATGAAACTGTAGGGATGCTGCAGTGGTTACTCATGTCGGTTAATATCAAGTCCAAGATACTTTCACTTCTTGTTGGGTGTCCATCAGCTGGTCCCAGGCATTTGCACTGACAAAATCAAGGAATCTCTGGGCATTTGTGTTTTGGCATGAGTAGTTCTTCAAGTCTATGGTTGGATAGTTAAAGCTGCCCAGGATTAGGATAAAGGGTTGAATCTTGATAGAACCAAAGAGGTCTAGATAGATGGAGTGGACATCTTGAGTCAAAGTTGGGGGCCTGTAGCTAAGTATGATTTCAATAGGGGTATTGTCAATGGTTAACTGCACCTGGAGTGTCTCCTGTGCATCATACTGTTTGGCCAGCTTGGGAGTGTTTATGTCTTTTATACATATTCCAACTCCACCTCCTTTTGCTTTGCTGCCCACAATTTGGCATCTGAATGTATGACAGGATGAGTAACCTAGTATGGCTGGGGTGCTCTCTGTAGCTTTGAACCAGGTTTCTGTGACTGCACAAATGTCAGCATCTTTCAGTGTTAAGAATGCTTGCAATGAGAGCAGTTTCATGTTTAGACTCCTAGCATTTAGCAGCATGACCTTTAATTTGCATTTTGATGAAAATTTCACGTTGGTAGTTTTGACCTTGTGACATTGTCTAAAAAGGCACTATGGTGGAGGCAAGAGCCTTTTCCATAAGTTTGAAGCCGAAGGGAGACAGATGCAGCCAAAAACCAGTACAATTTCCATTAAGAGCACACAGGGAACACACTCAGCTCAGGGTCTGGATGTCTCTATATATGTCATCCTCAAGGTCCCCATTAAGACTGTCCACTGGTACAGCTGTAGGTTTGGGTCCTCAGCTGAGTGTCCAAGCCAAGTCCTCCAGCACCCTCTCTGTAAATCCAGTGCTTCATGTCCCTACCTCAAGCAGGTGGTTACACACACTCTTTATGATTTAATTTTCACACACACACACACACACACACACACACACACACACACACACACACACACACACACACACACACACACACACACACACCTGGGAAGGTTGGCACAGATTACCTGCTCTACCAACTTTGTCCAGAGTATAAGGTACTGGTCATTGCTACCAGTCAGTTACTATAAGGGTCTTAAATGAGTATCCAATTATATTGTGTCATATTAATACTAATAGAAATGGTAGTAGTTCACTAAATTAGCTAGGGCTTCTGGAGTGGTCCACACAATGTCAGCAAATTAATATAAGCACTCTCCAAGGTTAGGTACTTTCTACGAGGATCAGCCACAATAAAAGTTTTTAAATATATTTAATAATAAATAATAAAAGTACATAAAATACTGAATATGAATTCACAGTAAACCACTGAGTTCAAATCACAGAAAATATTGAAATTAACACTGATGGACAGACTCATACAAATAAAGAAAAACACTCTCTGAACTAAGCTTTACTATATTCCTGACTGAATCTAAGAGAATTTTACTGTTCCGTAGTTAAATTACTTACTACCACAAGACAAGATGCTGTGGATGAGGATTGTTCTAGTCTCAAGGCTTTCTAAAAAGAATACTCAAAGCTCTGAGATTTCTCCTTGTAATACCTAAAATATAATTTCCAAGAGATCTGGCAGAATTACCTCATCTGGCCATCTGACTCTAGGTTTTCACAGTATTTCCCTTTGAAGCTGAGACAGGAAGTTAGCACAGATGGCCACAATACGCATCCAAAGGTTTATGGCAGTGCCTGAGGCCTTCCATCTTTTTACTGAGTTAACAGACAAAGGCTTTTCCCCAGACCCACCGACTCCGGTCCTATTCAGCACTGTGGGGTACCTTTTAATGCCTTAACAGCTCATTTACATTTCCCTTATTTTTCCTAAGGTTAACTTCTGCTGTGCTAGTAAACTCTATTAAAGCATATACATTTAACTCAGCTACAAAAATACATGTACATTTCACTTCATTTCAGCAGGGTGCACTGTTGATAAATTTCAGCACAAGAAAAGCTCACAAATGCATTTTCAGCACAAGCATCTATACAAAATCAATTAGATATACAAATTACATACAGTTCTAATACATTTGTAACACAAGGGTCTTGTATAAATCAGTTTAATATTCAAGGAACATATAATTCTTTACAAAACTCCTCCTGGCTATGCTGGCACTTGCCCAAATCATCACTCCCCCCCACCCCAGACTCAAGCTAGTTTTTCAAGTGACCCTTGAGAAATGTGGCTTGAGAGAAATAAACCTATCTGGGAATATGTTACCCCGTTTTCTGTCATGAGAGCCCATCTGTGTTGGCATTGCTGTCCCCTCTACATTGTTGTAGTATCAGGTCATATGCCTGTAATCCTAAGCTCCACCTTAAAAACTTAGCATTTTGCTGGCTGGCTCTATGTAGCCATGTTAAGGGATCGATGTCTGTAACTACAGTGAATTTATTTATATACAGATAATGCTGAAGTTTCTGCAGTGCCCACACTATGGCTAGACATTCCTTTTCTACAGCTACATAGCATTCCTCCCTGGGTTGGAGTCTATGGCTGAGATATACCACTGGGTGCTCTTCTCCCTCAGAAGAAACCTGGCTAAGTACAACCTCCATCCCATGGTTTGAAGCATCCACCTGCATAACAAATTATTTGCTGTAATATGGACTGGCTAGCACAGGGGGTCCTCCCAAAGCTCTTTTAAGCTTCTGGAATGTCTGCTCTCATGCTGGGGCAAACACTACCTTATCTGCCCTGTTTTTCCTTGTCAAGTCTGTCAGGGGAGCAGCTATGATACTGTAATTGGGGACAAACTTTCTATAGTTCACTGCTGTCCCTAAGAATGCTCTCACCTGCTGTTTGGTAACAGGGGCAGGCCATGTCTGAATGGCTTCCAGTTTGGCAGGTTCTGGCCTGATCTTACCACTCCCCACTTTATGTCCCAGATAGGAGACCTCTTCCATACCCACATGATACTTACTGTGCTTAATGGTCAAGTCTCCCCTCTGTGGTCTACCCAGCACCTCCCAGACATGCTGAAGGTGCTTTTTCCAATAGAATAGCTGTAGATGGCAATATCATCCAGATAAGCAAGGGCATAATCTCCTGCTCCAGCCTCTGGAAAGTTCCTGGGGCATTTCCGTGAACTCATACAAGCTAAAAGGTGTCACAAAAGCTGACCCCTCCCTAATGCTGGGAGTCAAGGGCACCTGTCAGTAGCCCTTGGTAAGATCAATAGTGGTCAGAGATTTAGCCCCACCTAGCTGCTGTCCTAGGCATGGGGTAAGAATCTGATTCTGTGTGACTATTTAGTTTCTTGTAGTCACACAGAACCTGGTGCCTCCATATTTCTTTGTTACCAGCACCACTGGGGAGGCCCAGGTACAGCTGGACTCATGAATTACTCCCAGTTCCAACATCTGCTGTATCTCCTCCCTCAGTGTCTGTCTGACTAACTCAGACACCCGGTAAGGGGCCTGCTTTATAGGTATTTGGGGTCCTGTAATCACATGGTGCTGCACCAGGTGGGTGCACACTGATTTCCCAGTGAACACGTCTCCAAACTCCTGTAACACTGCTCATTTCTCTTGAACCTGGGTAGGGGATATCCACTGGGACATTGTTACCCCTTCCACTGAGGGTCAGCCAGAGCCTCACTGAGAAGATCAGTCACCAGATCCACCTCTGACTCCTCCTGCCATCCGCTGCAAAAACTCAGCCCAAAGCCCTCTCTAGCCTGGTAAAGCTTCATTATGTTAACATGGTACAGCTTGTGCCTCTGCCTCCTGCCTATCAGTTCTAGCATGTAGTCAATATCACTGACCTTCCTTATCACCTTGAAGGGTCCTAAGCCGCCTGCAGTTTATTTTGTCTCACAGGAATGAGAAGCATCACCTGCTGTATCATAGCATATTTTCTGGCTTGAGCATTCCTGTCATATCAGACCTTTTCCTGCTGTTGGGCCCCTGCCAGGTTCTCCTGTGCCAAGCCCATGAGTTCACTACGCCTTGTCCTGAGGTTCATGACATATGCCACAAGAGACTCCTTGTGGGATTCACACTCACCTCCCACTTATCACAAATCAAATCTAAAGGCCCCTCACCCTATGCCCATACATCAACTCAAATGATGAAAAATCTGTGGATTCCTGGGGCACCTCTCTGTAAGCCAACAATAGATGTGCCCCACTCCCTCTTAAAGTGGTCTCCAAATGCCCAAATCATAGTTTTAGCATAGAGTCTAACCTCTCCACAAGACCATTAGTATGGGGGTGGTAGGGGTGGTCTTTAGGCACATCACCCCCCCCAGCACTCCAACAGCCAAGCCAGCAGGTATGACATGCAATTGGCAGCTCTGTTAGTCATTATTTCTCTTGGGAAACCTACCCTGCTGAAAATCTCTAGCAAAGCATTTGCCACCTTCTCTAACTCGATGGAGGGCAGAGCCACTGCCTCAAGGTATCTAGTAGCATAATCTACTACTACTAGGATATACTTCTTCCCTGTGAAACTTGGGGTACTCAGACGCCTCACAATATCCATAGCTACCCCCAGAAATGGCTCCTCTATCACAGGCAAAGGCATCAAAGGAGCTTTGACCTTGTCTCCTGCCTTGTCTACCTTTTGGCACTGCTCACAAGTCCTTCAGTATCCTGTTACATCTCTGGAAATCCCAGGCCAATAAAAGTTCTGCATAATACATCTCTTCTTACACTATATGCCCATATGGCCTGCAAAAGGAATGTCTTAGGTTATGGCTAGAAGTGCCAGATAGTAGACTCTGGGCACTACCAACTGCTGTATTACCTCCCCTTCTAACCTTCTATCAGGGGACCACTCTCTATACAGTAACCTTGTGTTCCAGTATACAGAATACCATTTCCCTTGAAAATCTGGTGCCTCCCTAGCTACCTCCCTCAAGCCTTGTAATGCAGGGTCTGAGAGATGAGCCTGTCTCAACTCTCTCTTTGCAATCCATGTAAATCTTCCCAGCTCCCCATGCACAGGAAGTCTGTTATCCTCTGACAGTAGTGCCTCACTGTCAGCCTGGGAACTACTACTCACCTCTGCCATTCCAGTCACTCTGTCCAAGCGAACATCAGTACCCACCAGCAGCTGTGGCTCACTTTCAGTCTCACTACTACAGGGTAGCTCCCTCCTTGAACTAGCCACATCACCAGTCCTGGCCTCAGGTATGCGGTCTATCCGGGTCTCTTCCAGGCAACCAGATCCACATGCCTGTCTCCAAGCCTGACTGCATGTCACTGCATGCACACAAGGCACTGCATTATGAAAATCATTCCCTATCAATACATATGCAAGGATATCCTCAAACACACCTACTTGCTTCCTTCCTTTTCCAACCTCACAGTCCCTAGCCAAAGGCATTTGAAACAGAATGCCTCTTATGGCTCTGACTGGAGTTGACTGCCTAAGTCAGTACTGCTCTTCCTTAACCACTGCAAGTTTTACAGTGGTTATATTAGAGGCTGTGTCTCTCTCTTGGTAGTGGCCTGTTTTCCATCTATCAAGATCAGATATAATCTCTGATGGTCGTTTAGTACCCCTGTTGTTTACAGACAACTTACCATTAGCATTCTGTTACTCCCACTTGCTGGCTCCCCCACCTTGCCTCCATGGAGATCTATATGCTACATATCCCCACTGGTTGCATTTAAAACATTTAACCCTTGATCCTGGCCATGTACCTGAACTAGTGGCTTCCCCTGTTGCTGATGGACTCAGATGGCTGCCCACCATGGGTTCCCCAGTATCCATGTGGAGCACTGGGTATCCCTTTCCTGTGCAGTGGTGCCCTGATTGCTAGGTATAGGTCTCCCTTTTTCCTCAACTCATCTGCAGAGTTGCATTCATTGTCCACCAACCATATTCTGATGTCCTCAGGCAAGGTGCTAAGGGCTTGTACCCTCACCAAAAGGTCTGCCATTTCTCGAAAAGTGGTGACCTGACACCCACTCACCCACCTATGATAATAAGTGCTTAGTTCAGCAATATAATCACATACACTTTCATCTGCCTTTTGTCTATGATCACAAAACTTTTTTTCTGTAAGCTTCAGTTGTTAACTTAAAACACTGTAAAAAAATCAGTGCTTCACTTATACATAATCTAAACAATCAGTATCAGACAATTTAGAAACAACAGTTACAGCTTTACCATGGAGTATGGGGGTGAGAAACTGTACTCAGAGCCCTCAGTCAACATTTTACTGTTTGCATACTCTTTCAAACATATGAATAAAACTATCAAAATTATCACCTTCTTGGTACTGAGGAAGAAATTTACTGACCCTTACAGCTTCCGGGATTTGGTTACTCCCTTCCCCATTACCTCCATGACTCTGGTGAAAAGTCATCATTTCCTTTTCATGTTGCCTCTGACTCTTATTTTCTTTGGATTCCAGACATCTCAGTCTCTCTTTTTCTTCAGCCTCCAAATGCTGATTCAAATTTCAACCGTTCGGCCTCAAGTTCAAGTCTCTTTAACTCTAGATGGATTTTTAATTCATCTGAGGAAACCTTGAACTGTCCTGTTTCTGAGAGCTGCAAGTCCCCAGCAACAGACTGGTTATCCTCTTGGTTTCTGGTCTGTGCTGTAGCTGTGATTAAGGCTGTAATAATTTCCCCTTTAGTGAGGCTGGAATGCCACAGTCCTTTGGCTTGGCACATCTCAGCCAACTAATTCCCTTTCAGCTTGCCATAATCCTCTGCTGACATGCTTACCTGCTTTCCCTGACTAAACTAAGCTAACAAAAAAGTAAATAAGTAAAACTATTGTGATATGAAACTCTAAAACAATACTTTGTGGCTGCTTGAGAGTACAGACACCTTCTTTAGTGACCACTGCTTACAGGCTACAAGAGTTCAGTATCCACATCACTGCTTACCAGTGTGTGTGAGCATGTGACGAGCCCACCACTGCCAACCAATAAATGTCATGCCCACCACTGCTACCAATATGTGACAGCCACCAATATGTGCTGTTTCCATGCTGAGCCAGTAATCAAGGAGCCTGAATCCTCACCGACACTGGACAGGGAAGTACACTTGGAATACAAAAGGATACACTCAGTATTTCCAGATGCAGACCTCTCTGCATCAAGTACAACTTCCCTTAAGAGCACACAGGTGAAACACTCAGCCTTGGGTCTGCATGTGTCTCTATATCTGTCTCCCTCCAGGTCCCCAATAAGACTTCCCTCTGCTACAGCTGTAGAGTTTGGTCCTCAGCCGTGTCCAAGCCAAGTCCTCCAGCACCCCCTCTGTAATCCCAGTGCTTCATGTCCCTGGCCAGGTTGCTGGCACACACACTCTTTAAGATTTAATTTTCACACACACACACCTGGGAAAGGCTGGCACAGATTACCCGCTCTACCAATTTTTTATGTTATGGATATTACCTATATTTTCATAACTGATTTAATTTCTAAAATCTTCTGTCCTACAGGTGAACAAATGGTACCATCACATACAAAACATTACGGCACTTAATTTTGCCACTGATACTTGCCATCTAAAACACTCGGTTTTGTAGATTAATATTATTTTGAAATATTGTTAATTTTTATGCACATAATTTGCACTGATTCAGCAATATCACAAAACAGTAGTATACTATCCCTTTTTGCCATACATCATTGGAAAGCTCTTGATCAGATGAATAATTCCCTCATTGATATTGTGAATTTGTCTTGCACACTTACAAAGATATGAGCATTTGTTTGATCATAATATTATTTTTTTCAGCACACAAAATATAGTTTTTCTTTATTAAGTATGTAATACAAAATCTGCATCTACATAGACCTTTGAAACTAACACCTGTCTATAGCCCATTGTCTTCCAGACAGATATCATATTTTACATATTTTTTAACTCACACCATTTATCAGATATTATAAATCTACTGACATCTTTTCAGAATAGCATTTTGGAGAAAATCTTTCAGGAAGCTAGTGGTTTTCTGGCTTAGAAGATCTCTGGAAGAAAAAATGTTAACTAACCTCTTGCTGTTCAGGATTAAATGAGGGAAGGAAGCTTTAAGACATGCATGTTATGTCCAGTCTGTATTAAAGTTATTTGCCATTACAAGGCTTGTGAGAGGAGACCATCTCCTTCTTTACTGCTATAACTAAGGGGTGAAGTTATGGTCTTTAATCAGTGCAAACTATGCACTTAAAAGAGAACTTATTCCTACATCACATCTTTTTAGACATACTACCTTCTTCCGATATTTTAACAGGAATAGAACCTCATCATAAGTATGTGATCTGAAGAGCATGGCTTAGGATAGAAGTGCAATATGCCAGCTTAATGTTATGAAAAATAATACCGGATTCAAGAATCATATCTCTTCAAATCTACCTGTAACACGGAATGCATTACAATTTGCTTATAGATCTTACTGCTGCACAGCGGATGCTATAGCTGTAGCACTTTATAAATCTTTGGCCTATCTATAGAACAAGAATTGCAGTGTTATACTGCTGTTCATCGATTTTAGTTCTGCCTTCAACACTGTCATCCCCCTGATAGTTAAGCTGATCCAGCTGGCCATCAACACCCCCCTATGTAAGTGGATACTGGACTTTCTCATGAACAGACCCCTATGTGTGGGAAATAACAGTTCAACCAGTATCACACCGGGCACAGCTGTCCCACAAGGCTGCATCCTGAGTCCTCTACTATGCACCTTGCTGACGCATGACTGCATGGCCAAGCAAAAATCCAACAAAACCATCACGTTTACGGCTAATACCACTGTTTTATGTGTTATCAGGAACAGGGAGGAAACCATTCTCAGATCTGCACAGATAATTATTTAGATAATGAGTGCTCTGTTGAGTAATTAAATAAAATAGAAAGCAGGAAAATAATAATAATAACAATAATATTAAAACCTCATATGATCACTGTTACATTGTACCACGTTAAGTACAACTGACATTTATTTTTATTTTATTTATTTATTTTATATTTGTTGACCGGGTTTGTCTGAATGGGCAACAAATGCCCATTTTCAGCGGCGGCCCAAGGAGAAATGCTCCAACAGAAAATAGAAATTTTACATATTAAATGCATATAGAAATACATTCATCAGTACCACACATTATTGCATTACAGTGTCATACATTAAACTGTGGCAAGTGAAATACATAGAAATACATTCATCAGTGGGATACATTCATAATCACATATTATACACATAATAGTGCAATAGTTACATAGCTGACATATTTTACTAGTTATGTTTGTACAGTGATGTACCAACAGGAGAAGATAAAGTAGTAAGTTTGTTTATTGAAGGGAAGGAAGAGAGAAGAGAAGTAGAAGGTTATAGGGGAGTGTTTACGAGGGATAATTACATTGGCAAGTCCATTTATCATGAAGGTATTTTTTTGTAGTGGTTTTGAATTGATTGGTATGTTCAAGGGATCTTATATCTAGTGATAGGCTATTCCAGGTCTTGGAAGGGGTAAAGCTATAGACTAAGTGACCCATTTTGGTCCTCGGTTTGTAGATTTTTAGTAGGCCTTGTTCAGAACCGCGGACTAATCTAGTGGGTAGGTAATGAGAGATTAGAGATGAGATTGTCAGACAGAAAGAGGGTTTGTAGAGAATGGAATGAATAATCTGAAACTGATTATATCGAAGCAGGCTAGATAATTCGAGACAGTGATGGGATTTGTAAGAAACCTAGGCAGCAAATCTGGCAGTCCTGTTATAAGTTGTTTCTAACTGGTTTAAATTGTGAACTAAGCTGTGTGAATCACTAGATTAACCACATGATTTCCTAATCTCCACAGGACTTTTGACAAAACGAAAAGTGATTGAGTCTTGCTTGAAAAATAAAAATGGAATATGGATGAAGGGACTATCGGGACACCAGTGTTGTGCTAATTACTTATAAAAGTAATGTTACTATTACTAGTTACTTTTAAGTGAAAGTAATATATTACTATTACTTATTACTTTTCTAAAAAAGCAATATATTACTATTACTATTTACTAACTAAAGTAACTAGTTACTTTTGAGTTATTTTTACATAAGTATAGTTTATCAATTCTTATATTCACATTTACTCAAACAGTATTTGTGTTTGAGGAATACATGCTTACTGCACATGAATACGAGTGTATTTCAGTTGTATTCACAGTGTTACAATAATGATGAATAGCATTTTACAGTTTACAAAGTCCTACAGACTAGTCTTTGTAGTCAGAGTCACAATTTAATAATTAAATCAAAGTACACATAGCCAGCAATACAAGACCCATAACAATTCACATCTCATCAAATTTTCAACAACATACATTAGGCTAATCTGCTAAAACGAATGCTGAGGATGCAAAAATGCTTACAGAAAAATGTCATGCAGGTCTAACAAGACTGTTAACACAACAAAGTCAACCAAAATATCACTTTATATAACTATTCGCATGACTACACAATGAACAAGTGGAGATCATGGGGGAGCCAAGTCCTATCCTACCAAATGCCAGGTGTAAGGCAGAGCAGTATTCTTGATGTGACACAAAAAATGAGTGTGTGTTTGTGTGTGTGCCTGCCTATACATGCACACACACACACACACACACACACACACACACACACACACACACACACACACACACACACACACACACACACACACACACCTACAACTAGTTTTAATCTGTTTTGCATAATTAGGTTAAACTGCAATTTTCATTGAAATATAATAGCACTGAAAAGAAGTGTTGTCTTACACAAGCTTCTGTTATTTCTTAAAAAAATGGTGCTGCCCAAAGTGAATAGTTTCATAGAACTTACAGGAAACTAATACTGATGGTACAGTGAAGTGAAACATACATGGTACATAGATGCAATTCACATTAATCTGTTAACTGGTTATACATCTTAACAGTTGGCAGACAAAATTAAATTAAGAAGGTAATTTGAAATAAGGTGGTGGGGCCTTCATGAAAAGTTAAAATAGGAAAGTAATTTGCTAGAAAACTGAGACAGCCGTGACACCCAGTCTCTCCATCAGACTCTACTCCATCACTGGATAAACAAATTCAGAATCTGTGTTTGTGTGTGCGTGTGTGTGCGTGTGTGTGTGTGTGTGTGTGTGTGTGTGTGTGTGTGTGTGTGTGTGTGTGTGTGTGTGTGTGTGCATGTGTACGTGTGTGTGTCTGCGTGTGTTGGCAGAAATAAGTTTTCCGTGTATTTCCTCTTCAAAGGATGTAGACACAAAAAATATCACAGATTATTGCAGTAAAGCAACGTGAAGAATGTTCCTCTAGACAAGAACACTGTTAGATTCTTCAAGGTGTAATATGCAGATAGGTAGTACTACTAAATCATGTGCTGGTTACAAGTATTTAATTTTGTTTAAACTTTGAATTTTCATGAAACAAAAACACAAAGTTATCAAATAATACGATCCTAAACTTCAGACATTCAGAAGACACATAGTTAAGCATCAAGTGCTAACATGTATCTTGTAACAGTTGCCTTCTGAAGCACCATTTCAATGCAAAATCTTAAAGTATCGCAATCCTCCTCAAATACAACTTTAAAGCTACACTTAAGATACAAAGCTCCTCAAAGAATCAGAATGACCCTAACCTGCTTGCAGTCTGTATTCTCCTGACTACCTCCTACCACATTCACCTTTTAGTTGCCTACAGGTGGTAGGCAAGTGTGGTGCACTTGCTAACTATGACAAATTCAAACAACTCGTAAATACAATAATTCAACAGTCAACCCCTATCAAAATTATTAATATTCTTGGGCTTTAAATTGAATTTGCTGTCCCCCCAAACACATATGTCCATGATTTCCTTACAAATCAAAACCTCATGTAATTACTGAAAGACTCCACTGGGCCCATATTTAAATCAGGTAAACAAATCCTTCTTGAACTCATCATTACTAATAATGCCAACCATATGCCATCAGTCTGCCTTCTCCACCCCATCCAGTCAGCATTCCCCCATAACATTTAACTTAAACATCTCTTGTATGAATCTCCCGGTACCTTTCTGTTAACAGGGCAACAGCTTTTTTGGTCCCGTTAACGGTTTTCTCATAATGAAAGTTGGGTACTTTTCTATTAAGCACTCTAGCACTAGCAAATCCTCCCAAACTAATAATTCCTGCTCTCAATTCACAACCAAACACAGCTGCCTGTTATTATTAAAGGTGAGCAGTACTAATACTTAAAAACCTTGGCAGGTTATTTCTGGGTCAGTCCCTGACTTTGGACTAGAGGTAAAAGGTTGAGAGCGATTATTCTGTGTAAACAGTAAGACCAGCTCACCATTACACTGCTATACATATACAGTTAATAGTTAAAAAAAAAAACTGTTTCTGATGGGAAACTGATTCTGAGGCAAATTTAATGCTAAGTTTAAAGTAGATGACATTTCCGCGTCATACCTCTTAACCATACTTTGTTTCTTACAAAACCAAGTAAAAAATCCCAAAGGCATTCAATGAATGCAAAAACAGCTTGAAGAATGACTGTAGACTATACAAGTACTCAAAATGTGGAAGCACCTCTTTAATACATAAAACAATAAAAACTGGTTAGCACTATCATTTCACAATACGTAAAAAGGTCTGATGAAGTTTTAAACATTGTGAAATGAAAGCGCTAACAAGTTTTTATTGCTTTATGTATTAAAGTGGTGCTTGGTCCTTTTGAGTACTTGTATGCAGTCTACAGTCATTCTTCAAGCTGTTTTTACATTCGTTGACTGCCTTTGGAATTTTATACTTTGTTTCTTAGCATACTTTACTTGTCTTCACAGAAAGTTCCTGCTCTTTTTTAAATAACGATTTGTCATACATTAAGTAAGAATCATTGGTAAACTATGACTTGTCAATAATAAGATATTGTAAACACATGATAGGACGCTTTAACAGTCCCTGATATAGTGCACTAACCCCTCAAGTGAAGAGAAAATAAAAACCTTTTTTGTTAAATTATACCAAGATGATCAGTACAGAAAAAAAAAAAACATACAGGAACTGCGCTTTGATCACATTCCTTATGGCTGCTTCCTTCCCATATGGAGGTCAAACACCAGTGGGGTAATTTAAGTATACAGGATATGGGGCACAGGGGGAAGTGGCTTAAATGATCCATGATCTTCCTCTTGTGCTTCAGGCTGGGATGGCAGCCCAAAGAGATTATACTGATTCAGAAGGTAGTAAGGAGCTGCCCTTTGATGTTGTTTAGAAAGGGCTACATATGAAACTAATCATATTTCCTGAGCAGCAGCCATAAGCATCTGCAGAATCGTACTCAATTTTCATGATAAAATTTCTTAGCACTTCAGTGACTTTGGTCAGTTTATTTATTCAGTCTTTAAGTAAGATATCCAAAATGTCCTAAGCCACATCTTCAATTTGTCTAAGTCCTTTTCGTATTGCACCATATGCGCTTGAAAACTATGGTTCTTATGCCTAAAGTGACAGAAGTGTACAATTTGTTGCTAAATCTGTCTAAAATTCTGATCTCCCTAACCTTATATATAGAGTTGCAAGACATCCCATTGTTTTAGATCCCCAAAGATGCTCCGGCAGCAGGAACTATGGCCAGTCTCTTCTACAAATTTTGCTCTTGTTCTTTTATCAAATAAAATCTGTTTGGTTGCTTGGAGGCCATGAGCTGAGAATCTAGTTGCAAGAAAGCACTGCAGAATATATACGTACATACATACTCTAAGACCTAATGGACAAGGGGAATAGCAGAGGCATAAGCTGCAACACCCAAGATGTCAAAGCATCTGTTTTCGGGAGAGGACATTTTACGGACTCCCTATTTAAAATTCACCTCCATCAGTTTAAATACATCTCCATTTAGAACGATGTTGTACTACATTTAGGAAACTGAAGTTTGAGAACTGTGGTTAATTAGTTAAGCGCAGGCAAGGTCATTATAAAAACTTAACTCTACCAAGGCCAAAAAAGCTGTTGCCCTGTTAATGGAAAAGTACCATCCTCCCTCCAGGCTGCTTACCTTTTGACCAGCACCCCTCAAAACATAGCTGTATTAAAACATGAACTTTCAAATACTTACTGGTCTCATTCTAAATTATTCAAAGTCGTATAATGTTGCTACCATATATTCACAAACAATTTAGATCCAACAACAGCTGAACTCTTGGCTCCTGGCACACGTGGGTGAAATAACATTACGTTAATGTTAAACATCCATGAGTGGATGTAGACGCCAACAGTCTGTGTGACAACACACAGACATGATGTGAATGGATGGGAAAAGTGCTGCCCTACCTGATTAAGCAAAACTAAGTAATGCACAAAGTGATGCACACTTGCATTACTACTTACTAAAAAAAGTAATTTATTACTATTACTGCATTACTATATTGAAAAGTAATGCCTAATATTACTAGTTAGTAAAAAATGTAATATGATACAGTAACATAACACAAAAAAACAGTCCTAGATGCAAACCCAATGACCACTCAGGAAAGATGTATTAGCGCTTTCATCCATTATTTATTCCGTGAACTTCTTCAGAAACAAAAGTTTACCCCACCCTAACTTCCTTTTATATCAAAATCCATTAATCTATAATTGTCTAAATTGGGTGCAGATAATGCACCAGGACTTAATGAATCTATAAACTTAAATTTTTTTTAGTAAACAGATAACATTGTTGTTTAGTAAATAGACAATAATGATACATGGGTTTCATTTATGAGTTGTTTTAAAATAAGTTATTTTATTGATTTAAATAATATATATATATATTTAAATAGATTGAAAGTCTTTTGAGAACATTGTATATCAATTACTGATTGTTTTGAAGTCATTTCCTGTTAGATTAATGGATTTTGATATAAAAGGAAGTTAGGGTGGGGTAAACTTTTGTTTCTGAAGAAGTTCACGGAATAAATAGTGGATGAGAGCGCTAATACATCTTTCCTGAGGGGTCATTGGGTTTGCATCCAGGACTGTTTTTTTGTGTTTTTTTTTTGGTTTTAAAGTTGGTTGCAGTGTTCATGTTACAGTAACGTGTTACTTTTGTAACACGTTGCTCCCATCACTGTGGAACACATGGTATACTCTTGATCTAAGAAAACTATTTTTCTCTTTCCTCGCCTTCCCTTATGGGCATGCATATTCTTGGCAATACTGCGTGAGGTATGCCACATATGTAGTTTGGGGACTTTCCGTTCATTTCAGATATTTTCATACTACTACTGGCGCTACGTGGTTTGCCATTATAAAAGATGAGGAGCCCATTACCGATACTCAAAGTGTCAGGGTTCATCATAGGACTGATTAAAGAATATTGATGGCCATGTGGCAGCAATTGTTTGTGCAACTATTTACTAGGTGACTTTCTTTTCAATTATCCATGTTTTACTGTCTTCTAATAGCTTATTAATCTGCCACTATGTAAAACTTTTAAAAAGTTTATACTCATAGAGTCTTAGAGCTGTCAGGGCTATTCTTTTAGCCAATAAGTTAAAACGTCAGCTTGTTTTATCGAATAGGATTTATCTAGCATGCTCCCTGGCAGACCTATCATCAGTCCTTTTTCTTTTTTATTTTCAGTTCTGATTTACCCCTGCACATGATATGTATTTTTCAAGGTATGTCCCCATTTTCAGGCTTAATTTACCCCTGCACACAATTTTGTGAACCTTCCTCATCACAAATGGTTTTTGAAGTTGTCTAGTACACAGAAAACCACAGTACATGACCGACATACTAGCGGCACTAATAATTTAAAGAAAGACAACACACATCTTACATCTCCCTTTTTCAGAAGCAAAAACAAATGATCTTGTGTGGTAGAATGTTGTAATACAGTTCATTAAAGACTACAGATTTTACACACTCTCTTTGATAATGTGCTTATATTTTTCCACCATTGTTGCCACTTTCTGTTTTTAAACATGCATTTCTAGGTAGTATCCCACATTTCTAAAGGAAGTGGGAAAAGTTATCTACATTTTTTTTTTTTAATTTGTGCAAGTTAGGTGCCTAGATTTTTGGCTGGATGCGCTCATTAGGTATCCATATTTTTGGATGAATATAATTAGTTTTCAAGGGCCGTTGAACTTGTTTTCAGTATCTGCAGGTTGAGAGGGCTGCCTCGTGGATGGATGCTAACCTTGGAGCTGCCTTTTCTCTACTCTGCCAAGAATAACTGCTTATAGTAGTCAGTTAAGACTATGTTAAGAACTAACAGACCTAAGAGTATTTTGAGAGTTAAGTCAACTTTAATAGTTTATTACCAATTGTGTGACAAATTAACTTGGATTTATCATTTTTTTTGCTGCATCTATTATATTTCAGTTATGATAGCTTTGATAAAAAAAGCAGCTTACAGCAATGACTGAATCTGCATGATTAATATACTTTGATATTTTGCATATTCTCTGCCCTTTGTGTTTGTGCAGAGCCTTGTGTATCCCACAAGGTGCTGTCTACCAGTGCTTTAAACCCTAAAGTCAAAAATGCATGTTACAATTACTAGTCACATAAATGGTTAAAGATGCCCATCACAGGACTGATTAAAGAATACTGATAGCCATATGGTCAGTAATTCTGTTTTGGAAGAAGCCATTTTGTATTAATGTTTTACTTTACACAAGACTATCGCAGTGACATATATACAAATATTTCAAGCAGTAGCAATGATGCACTTCTAGCCTGCCAATATACCAAAACAGTAATTCCTATAACAAATGTCCAGGCTGTTCTTAAAAATATCTACTCCAGTGCTTTCTTTAATGTAATTTGGTAATCTATTCAGAGTATCAGCCATTATCTCAGAGAACCAATTAGTAGACTTTTCTCATTCCTATGCTATCTTTTTTAATTTCTCCAAATCATTTGTGTTGCTAATACCATGACAGGAATGGACCCCTTTCCTTAGTCAAAGTATGATTAAAGTTCATTAAATTAATATTGTTTCAATTTTTGATGCCAGCCAGAAGTACACTTTGCAGTACCTGCAATGTGCCCAGTAATGACTCCTTCTGCAATTCATATGGGGTTACATGTATTGGTATCATAACTAAATACGATTGTAGATTCTTTTTTATAAGTCCCGTTGCTCCTACTATTATTGGAACTGCCTGGGTATCTTTCCTCCACATTGCCCTCTTTTCTGCCAGCAAATTCTGATATTTTATGTATTTGTGTCTCTCTCTATGCAAGAAACTGTAGTCACTAGGTATAGCAATTTCAATGATCAATGCTGTTTTTGTCTTCTTTTCATGGACCACTATATCTGGTTTTCTTGAATCTATCCTTTGAACCGTTGGTAATGGGTGATCCCATGTGATGTAGACTAAATCGTTGTCTATGAGGCTTTGCGGTTCATGTTTCCAGTGCTTTTTAGCTAATTCAGTATTATAGTGTTTCTACAATCCCCACTGCAACAGTCTTGCCACATTATTATACCTTTCAGTATACAGTCCTTCTGTCATTAGTATATCACAACTAGCAACAAGGTGTGCGACTGTTTCCAATTGTCTAAAAAAATACATTTGTCTGTTTCTCCCACATGTTCAGTGGACTTTCTAAACCAATGTGTATGTAGCCCACTATCTTGGGCCACCAATATTAACATTTAATCCTTTGGTTTGAATTCGCATCTCCTTAACTATTTCTGCATTCTATCCTGATCAACATGAGATTCTTCCAGGATTTTTCTATACTTGCAGCTATATTTATGCATTTTCTATATTTCTTGCCTTCTCAATTGATCCTTCACATTGTATTCTTTATTTTGTTTATTGGCACATTCAGTTGCTGCCTTATTTTTATTTACTTCTAGTTTGATTTCCATTCCTGCTTGGCACTAATATGTTTTTGATAGACTAAGAAGGGAAGCCATCTTAGAGTTATTCTCCTTGCGTTTCAAAACTTTCACTATATTTAGGTCTTGTGAGGTCAGCAGGTATGTATGCAGTCCCACAATTGCAGATCTATATATGTAATCAATTTCAAGTAAGTCCATATCGCCTTCAAAACGGGGAATATATAATCTTGCTATGCACTTATTTTTTAATATATCATTTGATGAGCATGAAGCATCCTTCTTGTTTTCCTGTCTAATCTCTCCAACACTTTTTGGGACCAGTCCATCACTCCAAAAGTGTAAGTTAAGACAGGAAGAGCAAATCGGTTTATAGCCTGAATTTTATTCCTAGATGTCAACGCTGTTTTCAGGATTAAGTCTTTTAAAATATTCCTTTCTAAGTTTTATTCACATTTGTTCATGTTTTATTGCTGATTCTTCATTAATTACCAAATATTTATATACTCCCTCTTGCTCAAGTTCTTTTATATCAATTCTTGCCCAAACTGATGTTTTCTTGGTGCTGCAGCTTTCCTGCTTTAAAGGTTGCTTTTTCACATTTATCAAGACCAAATAACATTTGTATATCATCTGAAAATTTTTGACTACTTGCAGTTGTGCTTTCAGTTCCTCCTCTGATGAGCTATACAGTTTTAAACCATTGACAAAGAGAAGATGAGAAGTCTTTAAACTTTGTTGCTTTCTGGGAGCCAAATTATACCCATGACCTAATCTATTAAGCAGACAGCTTAATGGGTTCAGGGTAAGGCAAAAAAGCAATGGTGAGAGTCATCTTGGAATGTCCCCCTTTGGATTTTTATCCCTGGAATAAAAATTTGTCTTTTATCATGGCTTAATGCAAAGTGGTTTGCCACTGTTTCATGGTCTCTGTGATGCAGTTTATCAGTGTAGGGTGTATCTTATACATTTTAAGCACTCTTTTATTCATGAATGTGGGATACTGTCAAATGCTTTTTTGTAGTCAATCCATTCCATACTTATAGCCTTCTTCTTTTTACAGTTCTCCACTATGACTTTATTTATCAAGCAAGAGATCATTTGTTCCATATGACTTTCATAATTGAATTTTCTTCTAAATGACTATAAACTCTGTCGGCATCAAAGTGTATAGTTTATACATCATGGAAGGGAAGTTATTGGTCTATAATTCTTAGGGTAGCTTTCAGTTTCACTGTAATGTAGCGGCATTGTTTTTTCTGTTGTTAGCCAGATTGGTGTCTGTTTGGGGTGTGCATATAAATAGTTCTCATTTATGGCTAAATCTTTATGCAAAGATGTTAATACTTCTAACCAGAAGTTAGGTACTGCATCTGAGCCTGGAGTTTTCAAATGAGATGCTCGTCTTACCTTTGTTTCACTCTTTCTGTCTGTTACTTCATCCCATTTCATATCCTATACCTTTACACTTCTTATACTCTTTCTTTTAATTTTTTCCTTTTTTTTTTCCTTTTACTTCTTCTATCCATTTAGCATTTTTGTTATGTTCCACAGGATATTCATAAATACATCTCCAAAGTGTATCTATTTCTTTTTTTTTTTTTTTTGAGTCTTTCAACTCCTTTGCCATTTTTCCCAATTATCTATAAAACTTTTTTGGGTCATCAATAAATTGCTTATTTTTTACTTTTCCTTTATATTTATCTGTGTATCTTCTCAGTTTTTCTGCCTGTGCTGAGATTTTTAGTTTATTATTTGTGATAGTGCATGATAAATCCTGATCCATTATAATACTGTACATTGTTTTTATCACGTCTATCTTTCTGAGTATTTTTGTCGATCGGTACCCTTTTCTATACTCTACTAATAGTGAAATTTCTTGTCGTAATTGCTTTATAGTTTTCTCTATTCAGTACTTCCATGATGGTATTTGATTTCTCCCCATTCCTTTCTCTCACTACCCTGTTCTTGTGGTAGACATTTATATGTTATTAATTTAGCTGCACAGTAACATATCCTGTTTACTTCTGTTATATTGCATGTATCTCTATGGACAGTCCTGATTACTGAGTTCGTTTGATCAAACTTCTAACTTTTTGGGTTTTATTGACCTTCTGCTGTCTATTTCTTTCATTGATCTCAATATGTCTGTCTCTGGCCAGTTACTTCCCATTCCACTGGTTTCTCCTTAATTTGGATGTCTATTGCTCTAGCTTGCTGTGGTGCTTTCTGAGTTAGATTTTCTACACTGAATCCTTCACTTCGCTGGTAGTTCATAACCTCAGTTTCAATTTCTTTATTTTTCCATTGCTAATCTTCTTTTCTACTTTTCCTCTTTGTCTTCTTATTTTTTTTGTATTGTAAAGTTTTCCATGTCCGGATTATTTGCCTGTATTTCTCTTCAAATATCTTTGGTGCTGCTCTTTTTGTATTGATTAGTTTTGCTTTCTCCTTTGCAAAAAAACTACACCATATTAAATCTCTTTTTTCTTTCCCATGTCCATATTTCTTTTTCAGATGTCTCTTGATCTCCCTGTTTCTCCTTATTTTGGGGATTCATTACATCATGCTATGATGTAAATGAAGTTTGGGACAAACTAAGTTGTCCCGGTCGCACAAATAAGGGTAAAGGGGTGTGGGGAGGGTATAGAGGTAGGAATTAATGTGAAGATTTGTAATTGGATAAGATAGTGGGATTGTGGTGGTGAAAAGGTTAAAGAGAGAGGGAGATATGAAAGGAGGTGAGGTAGGGGAAGGAGGGACTTCTGGCAGGACTAAGTGTTAGGGATTAAAGGAAGTAGGCACATTTGGCATGAGTTGGTGGTGCAGTAACAACTAGCTTACGTCCAGATGACATGTAGGTATTGTGGATGCAGATAGGCCTTGGATGGTGGGGAGAGAAGGAGTTAAGTTAACTGGGTCAGTTCCCTCCTCTCCCTTTTGGTGTTACTTTATAGTGATTAATTTAATGTGGGGATGGAGTTTGGGAATATAGGTGGGGGACAGGACTTACTGGCAGGGAAGGGTGAAAGGATTACTGAGAGCAGAGTGTGTGTGAATGTTTGGGGGGTAGTGTCTGCGTGAGTGTGTTGCCCGGCTTACCTGGGTGCTGGTGGGATACTCTGGTGGCCCAGTAGGCCTGCTGTTGCGGTTGGTGTTTCCCGGTGTCCTGGAGCATTTGTTTTGTGGGTGAGGGCCTCCTGGTGGTCCATTGGTGGCTCTGGTCAGGTGGTTGGGCCGGTCATGGTGGTTGGGGTCTTTGGGGTCATCCTGTGCTGCTGAGGTTGCTCAAAGTCATCTGGGTGTCTCCGGGGGATTCGTTGGGCCTGTCTGGCCATTTTCCCGGTTGGGCCATGCGATCGAGTAATATCCATGTGGGTAGGCAGGGTCTGTCGTTACCTCCTTCCCATTTGGGGCCATATGGTCAGTTAGGATTGTTGGGCAATCCATCGGAAAAAAAAAAAAAAGAAAAGAAAAGAAAAGTGTTCTCCCGGTAGTCATGGTAGGCTGTGGGTGGTCCATCGCTGTAATCCAGTCCCATTAGCATTGGGGGTAGTGGTAGATGATCTTCATATGCTCCCTGGTGGGTTCGTGGGCTGCTGTGTCCTTTCTTCTGTCCCTGGTATTGTTCCTCGGATTTTGTTAAAGTAAAGTGTTCTCCCGGTGGTCATGGTAGGCTGTGTGGGGTCCATCACCACAATCTGATCCCATTAGCATTGGGGGAAGTGCTGGATGATCTTTTTGTGCTCCCTGGTGGGTTTGTGGGCTTTTGTGTACTTTCTCCAGTCCCCAGTTTTGTCCATGCATCGGGATGATCGTTGCGGCCATTGTGGTGTCCCTGCATCCTTGCTTCAGTGGTGGTAGTGGTGGGAAATCCTTTCCATCCTCCCTGGTGGTTTCCTGGGTAGCCTCTGCCATTTTTGCAGCTGTTGGGTCTGGGTGCCGGTTTGCGCATGCACACTGCTGTTCTTGGCCGTTATCTCTTGTAGGGATAATGGATTGTCGTTCTGGGAGAAAAAGGTAAGTGTTGCAGGCTCGGTTGTGGTTGAATGGTGTTAGGATTAGGTGGCTGGTATGTAGGTAGAAAGATTGATGCACAGGATTATTTATTTATTTAACTAATTATTTAATTGTTTTATATATATATATATATATATATGTATACATATATATATATATATATATATATATATGTGTGTATATATATATATATATATATATATATATATATCTATATATGGGGAGAGATATTTATAGACAGGTGATATTATAGTGTTAGGTAGGGGTTAGAAGCTGTAGGGAGGTGTGGCTGATTGGGTATGCAGCTTAAAGGTGAAGTGTTTGCCAGGCAGGGGCATATTTTAAGGTACAGGGGAGATATGAGTGCATTAGTTAGTATAGGTAAGCTATGCAAGGGATGGTTTTTGGCTGCAGAGTATAGGTAAGTAGGGGAGTTGGCAGAGTTTGGTAGGGCAAGGCAACATAGAGATTGGGGGTGAGTAGAGCAGTCGGGTTTGTGGAACAGTTTTAACATTGTGTTTCTCTTTTTACAGATGGCTAACTTACCAGAACTAAGACAGTGATGGCAAGCTATTATGGTCCAAGAGGAGGAGTTGTTCCAGGAGGCAGCAACATCTGAGGTGGTACAGGAACAAGAACAGACCCTGGGTCAGAAGAGGCAGCGCACAACAGTGAGAACCCCAGCTCGAGGGGAAAAGCAACAGGCATCGAAGCAGGCAGTGGCAGTGGATATACCGGTTCCCAGTACATCTCAAGACAAAGTTGCAGGTAATGGTTTTACTACATCAGTATTGTCTGGGGAGCTAGGGGTTGAGGATTGTGATGGGGGAGGGATGACGAAAACTTGTCAGTTGGGGACCTTGGGGGTGGTGTGCAAGTGATAGAGGAGGCTCAGAGGCAACTAGCACAGGGTGCCAGATACCCGTGTGGAGATGTGACAGGGGTGGCTGTTGGTTCCAGGTACAGTTTGTTCTTGGACACGGAGGTAGGCTCTGACTTTGGGCTGTGGCCGGGGGACTGGTTGGCTACCCAATCTTTGGGACAGGGGACAGGAGCGATTTTCCTGACTCCACACATTCTGGGTTCAGTTAAGGAAAAAATTTGGAAAGGAGAGTATGTGGATTTGTTTGAGCTGATCGATGCGGAAGGGGTCTAATGGCTAGTGGAAGCAGAGTCCTCTAATAGCAAGGACCAGTTGGCGGCTTTAGCGGCATTGGGAAGACAGAGGGTAGGTAAGCTTTACCCTGGGACATGGGATAATTGGGTGGTTGGCTTTATTTATTTTATGGCAATACAGCTGGAAAAGGACGGGTCTTTGACCCTGATGCTTCTAGGCTATTTCCTTACCATTCATGAGCCACAACGGTTAAGGCCAGGTAATGCGTGGCTTTGGTATGATCAGTGTTTCCACAAACAGAAGGCTGTGGACCACTCACTCTGTTGGGAGGTGCGTCATTCAGATCTATGGTTGGCTACGATGAATGATAGTTATGGTGGCTTTAACATAACGATGAGTGTGGCGGAAGCAGCGGGTGTGTGTTGGTCTTTTAATAGTGGTTTCTGTACATGGGTGTGGTGCAAATTTGCACACATTTGTTCAAGATGTGGAGGGAGTCATTTGGCCGTTGGCTGTGGTCGGCAAGACCTGTCCACCTGAAACTCTAATGTTATGGGTCGTGAGGTTGGATTTGGTGGGCAAGCTTCTCACAAGGCTTTCAACCAGTCTGAGGCGGGGTAATTTTCGAGGGTCCCAGGGATTTGGACTTGGGTTCTTTAGAGACAATAGAGGAAGGGGCGCCATTCCCCATTAAGGTGGAGGTTCTCCGGGGTATGCTTCATCGGTTTCCGAGTCTTGCCATCAAAAATGAGATAACACAAGGATTTCAGGAGGGGGGTTTCCTATAAAGTCCACCATAGGAGGTGGTGGGGGGGGTTGCAAAAATCTGCGATCTGTTCAAGGTAAAGAGGACACCTTGGAGGTTTTAGTGGAGAAAGAGTGTCGGGCAGGGCAGTTTTTGGGTCCTTTTGACAGTCCGCCTTTCAGTACATACAGGGTGTCACCTTTGGGGTTGGCGCCAAAGAAACGGGTGGGGGAATTTAGATTGATACATTACTTGTCGTATCCAGAAGGGAATTCTGTAAATGATTTTATTGCAGAAGGGGAGGTTAGAGTGCATTATGCTTCCTTAGATGATGCAGTGAAAGTGATTAGGGTATTTCGGGAGCCATGGTTGGTTAAGGTTGACATTGAGTCGGGTTTTTGATTGTTGCCTTTTAGGAGTGAGGATTGGCCACTAGTGGGGATGCAGGTAGGTGATAAGTACTACTTCGATAAAGCTATGCCTATGGGTTGTTCAGTGGCATGTGCGACTTTTGAAAAGTTCAGTACAGTATTGCATTGGATTTGGCAGCAGAGAGTGGGAACTCAAAAGGCAGTGCATTATTTAGATGATTTTTTGTTGGTGGGCGAAGGAAGGGTAGGAGCACAGGAGGGGTTGCGGGTGTTTACGATTATGTGTGAGGAGTTAGGGGTACTATTGGCTCAGCATAAGAGGAGGGTCTGGCAAGAGCATTAGAATTTCTGGGATTAACAGGTGATGCGGAGCGGGGACTGTTTAGCCTACCTGAGAATAAAATAGAGAGGCATAGGTTGGCTATACATTTGGTGTTGGGTAAGGATAAGATTCGGATTCATTCAGTTATGGAGTTGCTTGGGCTTTTGAATTTTGCCTGTTGAGTGGTGCACCCAGGGCGAACTTTTTGTCGGTCACCGGCGTATTTGTTGAAAGGAGGTCAGAGTAAACACCATTGGGTTAGGGTGACCCATCTGGTGCGGGAGGACTTGGTGTTGTGGATGGGTTTTTGCAACAATTTAATGGGATATCATTTTGGCAGGAGGAACTTCAGTTGTTTATGGATGCAGCTGGGGGTGCTGGTATCGGGGCCTATTTTGGGGGTTAGTGGTTTGGGGCTGAATGGCCACGGGATTGGAAGGAGGTATGAAAGCAGGACATGGTCGTTCTAGAGTTGATGCCTACATGGGCAGCTTATGTGGTGTGGAAGGAGTATTTAAGGGACAAACGTGTAGTTTTTCACTCTGACAATATGGCTGTAGTGAGGGTATTACAAAAGAAGATGGCTAAATCGGGTTTGTTATTGTTGGCATTACATAAACTGGTTTTGCAGAGCCTCTTAATAAATTTTTCCTTTACAGAAGTGCGTGTGCCTGGTGTAAGGAATGAGATTACTGATAGCTTGTCCCGATTTCAGTTTTGCAGGTTTCGAGGGTTGGTTCCATGGGCGGAGGAGGCGCCAGAAACCATGCCAGAGGAGGTGTGGAATCTTGGGTTGATGTAGCCAGGTGATTGGTATGGCATTCCTGGGCCCTTTATACAAGGAAGATGTATGGTAGGGCTCTTTCTAATTTTAATCAGTTTATTTTGCAGCTGCCAGAAGAGGAAGGGGTATGGTCAGAGGATTTACTATTGAAATATGTAGCTCATGCTTGGGGGCTAGGCAAGGCTTTGCGGACAGTCAAGGTAGATTTGGCTGCAATTAGCATTTTCACAAAGGTAGCAGCATTGCAGGATTTCACTATGTCTTGAACATTAGGGTGCATGTTGAGGGGTTGGAGGAGAGTGGTGTTGGAACGTAGAGATATTCGATGGCCACTCATGAGAGTTATATTGAAAGTTTTGTTGAGAGGATTAGGTTTGTTACAAGGGGGGTCTTCAGATTACTTTATGTGGGGTGTGTTATGTACATGGTTATATTTTGGTGCTTTACATATTTCGGAGTTGTTAGGCTCTTTATGTTGGAAGGATGTTATCATAGGGGAGGGAGACATTACTATTGCATTAAGGAGGAGTAAGACAGATCATTTGGGTAGGGGATGTGTGGTGGTACTTAAACCTGACAGGAATCCTTGCCTTTGTACAGTAATGTGGGCTAAAGAATTTATGAAGAGGTGGAAGGGGAGTGTGGATCAGTTAATTTTTTGTTCAGTGGATGGGAAGGTGGTGTCGAGTAGTAGGTTCATAAGTTTGGTTAGGAGGATTTTATGTTGCATGGGATTTCCGGCGGAGAGGTTTGCAGCTCACTCGTTCAGGATGAGTAGGGCCTCAGATTTAACTAGAGAGGGTAGTTCCATTTAATTGATTAAGAGAGTGGGGAGGTGGTCTTCAAATGCATTTTTGTTATATAGTAGATAAGTTGTGGTCTGATTATTAATTTTCTCTTCTTTTTTTTTAGGGAAGCACATTATCATCTTGGGACATTCGTATATCCACTGGGTAGAGAAGCATGCTTTAGTTAGGGATGATGGGGGAAATTTAAGTTTGTCACATTTAGGGTGGTCAGTGACTTGGTATGGTGTTACGGGTCTTAGGTGGGATGGGTTGTTGCATGAATTTGAGAGGGCTAAATTGAAGGTGGGTTGTCCTTGTATACTAGTCATTCATTTCGGGGGCAATGACTTGGGCATTTTTTCCAAAAAAACAATTAGTGGACATTATTCTTCAGGATTTGATGAGATTACAGTCATTGTACCCAGGTATGGAAATTGTGTGGTTAGAGTTGGTTCCTCGTTTGTGGTAGAGGGGTGCGTATAGTTAAAGGGTGATTGAAAGAGTCAGAAGGTGCATCAATCAAAGGCTGGATAGGCAGTTAAGAATTTTGGGGATGCATACCATTGACCATAGAGATTTTGGGGATGTAGAGGAGTCTTGGTACAGAACAGATGGAGTACACCTTAATGACATAGGATTGGACCTGTTTATTTTGCATTTGAAGCACTTTTTAGAGGATATGATTGCGGCTAGGGTTTAGGAGGGGGAACAGCCTGGGGACCAGGCTGGTGGCAGAGAAGAGGGACAGGATTGTCTTCTTCTGTTCCCCCTCTATAGAAGGTGGTTATTGGTTAATGGTTTGGTCTGGAGGTGAGGTGAGTAGGTATGCTGCCTCTTTATGTGGGGTAAGTATACTACCCTGGTAGAGGAGGTATCAGGGTGAGTAGGTACGCTGCCCTGAGGTAAATTCGTCCAGGGTGAGTAGTGATGCTGCCCTGAGATCATCGTTGCTGAGGAACATAACTAATGTTGTTTTGTGTGTATAAGTTCATTGTATAATAGAATTTAATAAAGGTTGTTAAATGGCTTTATGTGTTTGGTGTGGTTATTTAAAGGGGGGATGGGACAAATGTAGTTTGGGACAAACTAAGTTGTCCCCGTCCCACGAATAAGGGTAAAGGGGTTTGGAGAGGGTATAGAGGTAGGGATTAATGTGAGGATTTGTAATTGGATAGGATAGTGGGATTGTGGTGGGGAAAGGGTTAAAGAGAGAGGGAGATGTGAAAGGAAGTGAGGCAGGGGAAGGAGGGACTTCTGGCAGGATTAAATGTTAGGGATTAAAGGAAAAAGGCACATTTAGCATGAGTTGGTGGCCCTCTCACACTCCCTTTTTTGGTTATGGATGGAAGATGTGGGCAATTTGAGTCGGAGAAGAGGGACAGGATTGTCCTTCTCTGTTCCCCCTCTAAAGAAAGTGGTTATTGGTTAATGGTTTGGTCTGGAGGTGAGTAGGTATGCTGCCTCTTTATGTGGGGTGAGTAGGCATGCTGCCCCAGTGGAGGAGGTATCAGGGTGAGTAGGTACGCTGCCCTGAGGTAAATTCATCCAGAGTGAGTAGTGACGTTGCCCTGAGATCATTGTTGCTGAGGAAGATAACTAATGTTGTTTTGTGTGTATAAGTTCATTGTATAATAGAGTTTAATAAAGGTCGTCAAATGGCTTTATGTGTTTGGTGTGGTTATTTATAGGGGGAAGGGACAACCTGTGTTAGACCTACACCAAATCCTTCACTTCACAGGCATTCCACAACTTCAACTTCTATTTTTTAACTTCTACTTTACTAATCTTCTTTTCCGTATTACCTCTTAGTGATATTTTTTTATTGTGAAATTTTCCATGCCCATATGCCTTTGCCTGTATTTCACTTGGAATATCTTTGGGGCTGCCTTTTTGCATTGATTGATTTGGCTTTTGACTTTGCATAAATATTGCACCATATCAAATCTCTCTTTCTTTCCCATGTCCATATTTCTTTTTTATACTTTTCAAAAATCTCTAGGTTTTGTTGTTTATATTTTTGCACTTCCTCTAATAATTCTTTTTCCAAACATGTCGACGTTTCTTGGTCTATATACTGTTTTTCACAAATCTGTTATATTAATGAAAACAAATTTTTATCTGAAGCTTCTGACAGTTTTTCTTGTGGAAATATTTTTTTTCCTCTAATTTCTCTTTTCATCTTTTATCTTTTTTAATAAATTTTGGTTTCTAATACCATGATAAGAATGGACCCCATTCCTAAGTCAAAGTATGATTAATGTTCATGAAATTAGTATTGCTCAATCTCTGATGTCAGCCAAAAGTGCTCTTTGCAGCACCTGCAATGTGCCCAGTAATGACTCCTTCTGCAATATGGGGTTACATGTATTGGTAATACATCTAAATACAATTGTAGATTTTTTTTTTATAAGACCTACTACTATTGGAACTGTCTGGATATCTTTCTTTCACATTGCTCAAGTTTCTACTTGCAAATCCTGATATTTTATGACTTTGTGTCACTCTGTTCACAAGACACTGAAGTCACTGAGTGTGGCAATTTCAATAATCAATGCTACATTTGTCTTCTTTTCATAGACCACTATATCCAGTTTCCTAGCATCTACGTTTTGAACTGTTGGTAATGGGTGATCCCATGTGATGTAAACTTCATCATTTTCTTAATGCTTTGTGGCTCATTTTTCCAGTGTTTTTCAGCCACGTCAATACCATGATGCTTGCAGAATCACAAGTGCAATAGTCTTGCCACATTATAATGCCTTTCAGTACACTGTCCTTCTGCCATTAGTATGCCACAGTCAGCAACGAGGTGTGCGACTGTTTCCAATTTGGTTTTACAAAACCTACATTTGTCTGTTTCTCCCACACGTTCATTGGACTTTGTAAGCCAGCATGTACATAGCCCACTATCTTGGGCCACCAATATTAAACTGTCATCTCTTGGTTTGAATTTGCCTCTCCTGCATTCATTGTTGATCAACATGAGGTTCTTCCAGAAGTTTTCTATATTTGCAACTATATTTATGCATTTCCACATTTCTTGACTTCTTATCTGATCCTTCACCTTATATTTTTTCTTTTGTTTTTTGGCACATTCAGTTGCTGCCTGATTTTTATCTACTTCTGGTTTGATTTCCATTCCTGCTTGACGCCGATATGCTTTTGCTAGCTTAAGCAGAGAAGTCATCTTAGATTTATTCTCCTCATGTTTCAAAACTTTCACTATGTTTGGGTCTTGTGAGATCAGCAGATATGTGCGGAGTTCCACGATTGCGGATCTATACATGCAATCAATTTCAAGAAGGCCCATCCCTCCTTCAGAAATAGGGAATATATATATAATCTTTTATAAATCATTTGATGACCATGAATCATCTTTCTGGGTTTCCTACTAATCTATCCAACACGTTTGTGGCCAGTCAATTACTCCAAAACTGTAAGTTAGGACAGGAAGAGCAAACTGGTTTATAGCTTAGATTTTACTCCTAGATGTCAACACTGTTTTCATGATTAATTTAAGTCTTCTAAAATATCCCTTACTGAGTTTTATTTGCATTTGTTCATGTGTTATTGTTGTGCCTTCATCAATTCCCAAATATTTATACACTCCCTCTTGCTCAAGTTCTTTTATATCACATTCTTGTCCCAAATTGATGTTTTCCTGGTGCTGCAGTTTTCCTGCTTTAAAGGTTTCTTTTGCACATTTATCAAGACCGAATGACATTCTTATATCACCTGAAAAAGTTTTGACAACTTGTAGTTGTACTGTCAGTTCCTCATTTGATAAGCTATACAGTTTTAAACCATTGACCAAGAGAAGATGAGAAACCTTTTACATGTTGCTGTTTTCTAGGTGCTAATTATAGTCATGTTAAGTAGACAGCTTAATGGGTTAAGGGCAAGACAGAATAGAAGAGGTGACAGAAAGTCACCCTGGAATATCCTCCTTTAAATTTTTATCCCTGGGATAATAAGTTGTCCTTGATCGTGGCTTAATTGTAAAGGGGTCTGCCACTGTTTCATGATCACTGTAATGTAGTCAATCAGTGTAGGGTGTAAGCACTCTTTTATCCATGACTGGGGGATACTATCAAATGCTTTTTTATAGTCAATCCATGTCATACTTAGATTCTTCCCCTTTTTTAAGTTCTGCACTATGACTTTATTTAACAACAAATGATCCTTTGTTCCATATGACTTTCTTTTATTGCCCTTTTGTTCTACTGCCATAAATGATTTTTTTTCTTAAAGACTATAAACTCTGTCAGCATCAATTCTCATGGATAATTTATACACCGTCAGAAGGAAAGTTACTGGTGTATAATTTTTAGAGTAGTTTGCAGGTTCACTCAAGTAGGAGCATTGTTTTTCCTGTTGTTCGCCAGGTTGGTGTCTGTTCAATGTGCTCGTATAAAAAGTTCTTATTCATGGCTAAATCTTCTAAATGACTTTTATTTTCTATATTTGTCATCTGATGATTCTTCAGTAGTTTTTGATAACCCCAGACATTCCTAGAGGTTTGCTTCTAAATTCCCTATATACCTAAATAAGGTCTCCACTTAAATATCTGCATGAGGCACTGTACAAGTTCAGATATAGTCTTTCATAATAACTTAAATTTTCAGATCTATGGATGCACTTGGTATATTTCCACTGTCCTCTTTCCAATTTATAGGTTCATAGGAGATTACTAGGCTAATGGCCCTAGGGCCTTTACAAGCCTAGCCATGTAAAAACTCCAATTACTCTTGTTGACCATAATGAGATGGTCATGGTTTGCACAGCAATACTATGATCTGCACCAAGTGTCCTTCTCCATGAGGGCCATAGGTGCCACCCTCAGTGTGAATTTGCAGTTTCCAATCCAATTGTCAAGGTTGTGCTTAAATAGAGTCATTGAGGAGCTCTGCTTCACATGAAGTTGGAGCTTATTCCAGAGGACCATCAATCTCTGGGAGACATATCTGTCTCTTGTGCAAATTCTATTAATGTTGCAGGACAGGTTGAGATCTCTGGAGTGAGTGACGTTTGTCCTATTTGATTTGCAGATGCACAGCATTTCCATTATGCAGGGTCAGAGACTGATCTGTTGGCCAGATGCAGATGACTTTTCAGCAGCCTGTATGATACAGAATACACTGACAGGGCTTTCAGTCTTTCCACATAGGTAATATTTTCGAAGTCCTGAATTCTCTTAGTTAGACACCTCTGTGGTCTCTCCAGTTACTGCAGGTGTCTGGTGATTGTACTCAATCAGTGGTCAGATAAGGGATGAGTACAGCAGAGTAATGACCTCCCTGGTCTTGGATGTGATGCCCTTATTTATGAGATGGTCAGTTTAGAAGTCTTTCCTTACTACTGTGGACACATGACGAATGAAGTTTAGATTGCTATCAGCTTGTGTTCCTAAGTTATGCACCACTGGTTTTCAGCTTAGGAGGGTGTTGTCTATATCATAGCTAGCAGGGGCTACTTCTCTTGCAATGGGGATAATAACACATTTTTTGCATTATGTTTTAGTCCATGGCACTTGCACCAGTCATTTGTCTGTGTTAGTGCCTTCTGAAATTTGTTGATGTTATTGGGGGACTTTGTGATTGTGCCCAGTTTACAGTCATCTACAAGCTTAGTAAGCCACAGGCCTTCAACTTTTGACTGGACCCCAGAAAAATAAATTCCAAGCAGCAGAGGGTGCAGTACAGATCCTTGTGATACACAACTGATAACTGATCTACTGGTGGAAGTGGATTCCTCAATTTTAAGAGTGTGTTCTATCTGTGAGCCAGTTTGCCACCCATATAGTGCCAAATTGGTTGATACCCAGCTTGGAGAGTTTCTCAATGATCTTTGAGATAATGATTTTTGGATAAATCAAGATATGTGGTCTGTACTGCTTTACCCTCATCCAGGGCTTTGGTGATGTTCTCAAAGAAATTCACCAGGTTTAATAAGCAAGAAATTCCCTTGATGAAACCAAACTGGGTTGGTTCAAGAGTTTGAAGGTTGCCTATGTCCTGGTTGATAAGGTTCATGATTATTCTTTCCATGGCCGTGCAGATAAGGCTGGTCAGAGTAACAAGTCTATAGTTCCCAGGGCTGGTTAATGGACTCCCTTTGTGCAAGGGGATTACTGTTGCTGTTCTCCACTCATCTGGCACAAAACCAGTGCTCAGGCTGTGGTTAAAGTGACAGCAAAGTGATTCCCCTAGGTCTTGTTTTAGATTGTTTAGTATGCAGCCTGGGATGTTTGTTGGTCCCATAGAGGCCATATTTTTGGCCTTGAAAAGCACTTCAATGACCTGTTCTTTGGAGATAAGTGGTAGAGGACAGGTGTCAGGAATGCTATGGAATATGGCTGGTGGGAACGGGGGTGAAATTGTCACCAAATCTGTAGGCCAGCATGTTGTCAATTTCTTCAGGTTCCATGTGAGTGGTGCCATCCTCTATAAGTTCAGCACACATCTGGGTACACACATCTGGGTATTCGCTTTGAGGTTTTGGACTTAGCTAAAGAATGCTTTATGACTGCCTTTAGCTAGAGATGCTAGTCTAGTCTTGAAACTTGCTTTAGAGGACTTTATAAGGTTTCTGAGTTGCTTGTTTAGGCTGTGTAGGGTAGTCTTCCTTTGCTGAGTACTTTCCTTCTTTTTCTTAGATATCATTTTTTTCTTTTGTTATATAACTTATTTGTACTTGCAGTCTACTGGGGGGATTATTTTTGCAAGAGGACCTGTCAGGTACTGTCAAGTCAATACATTTGTTCAAGTGGCTATAAGGGGCATTTGTGTACTTTTTCACATAGGAGTCATTGCTGCCTGCATTAGCAGGAGCTTTGCGACCATTTATACCATCACGTATTAGGCGATAGTTTCCTTTGGAGAAATTTTTTTTTTTTTTTTTTGCTCCTGTGGAGTCAGATCTGATCTTACTTCAAATGAGATAGATTTATGGTCTGACTTATCCAGGGAGGACAGCACACTTGGAGTAGTGCAGTAGGCCACCATGTTGGTAAGTACTAGGTTTAGGACATATGAGCCACTTGTTGGGGGTGAAGACTGACTGTTCCAGTGCATTTGAGTTAACAAAGTCCAGAAACCTCAGTCCATTTGTGTTTGTGCTTGTGTAAGCTGCCCAGTCAATGGATGAGTAGTTGAAGTCTCCCATGACACAGCTGCCTGGCTGTATACTGAGCAATTCAAGCAAGTCCAGGTAGGCAGTATAGTTCTCCTGGTTCATGGTGGGGGGCATGCAGCTCGCTATGATATATTAGGGTGTTTTGCCTATAGTTATTTTGACCTGGATTCGCTCAAGAGAGTCATACTGTTTCACTAGTTGTAAGGTGTATTTGTATTTAATGAAAATAGATAACCTCTACCTTTGGTTCTTTCACACTCATTTTGGGGTCTGAATGTGTGGAAGGGATTGTAGTCCTGCATGGCTGGGTACTTGCTATGACCTTAAGCCAAGTCTCAGTGACTGCACAGATGTCAGCATCTTCCAAGGTGAGTAGTGCTTCCATGGAATGCAGCTTACTGTTTAGGCTCCTAGTATTAAGCAGCATGACCTTTAGTTTGTCTCTAGACTATTTTTATACATCAGAAGTTTTGTTGTTTTGACATAGCTTAAAAAAGGCTCTATGAGGGAGGCAAACATCTTTGCCAAGATCATAAAGCCTTGAAAAGACAGGTGAAGGCCATCTTTGGTGAAGCATTGAGGTCTGTCGACCATGTCTTCCCAGGCTGAAAGATACTGGATCCCCTTGGAGTGACACCAGAAACTAAGCCAATTGTTAAAATCAGTAATTTTTTGTATGTACTGTGGTATCATAAAGGTAGGACTAGGGACATGCCTGTCTGGCACGATAATCTAAGAGCTCTATCATGTCCCTCTTCATTTAGTCTCGAGTCATTCACTCCAGCATGTACTCTGACAAAGTCATAACGGTATTTGCTGCTGAGTGACTTGAGTGCATGCATGACTTGGCAGATTCTGGCACTCAGCAGGCAGCTGACTTTGACCTTCTCCTTGTCCAATGTGAGAGGGACGTCTGTGTGTCTCACTATTGAGTCATCTATGACTAGGATATTTGGTTTTGAAGTGTTATGCCTTAGGACCTTTATTGCTGAAACACTGTTATATGTGTTGTTATGTGTAGTGATGGATTCTGTTTGTGTACTCGTAAGTGAGGGTTATCTTCATTTGGGAGGTCTCTTGCCTTTTGGTAAGTTCTTGGTGAGTACCTCTGTGTATGTGGGTTTATGTGTCTTGACTTTCTCTTGTGTAAGAGGAGAGGTGTGTGAGCTGACAACCTTTTAAGAGTCTTGATTATTGTTATATGAGGACTGATTCTAGTTTCATGGTATAGTGACATCTCTCACGTATTGTATTTGCTTGCTTTAGGAGTAGGTGACCACATCATTATTGAAAAGTAAAATTGAAGAACTAAGAATTTATCCAAAGCCATTTATCAACATCCCTTGGGGAAAAGTCTTATCGTTAATTGACACTATACAATAATTGATCAAACACTCTGATAATGTATTGGATATACTTATAAAGAAACTGTATACATTGAGATCTGTTATAGTGTCAGGCTAATGTAAATAGTGTACATAGTTATTTAAGATGTTATGTAAAAATACTATGGAATTTATTCAAATGTATTTGAAAAATAAAAAAAAAATTGAGGAAAAGAAGTACTTTTATGTACAGGAATCAAACAACTTAACTGAGAGGCCTCTTAGATCTGTAGGAAGTACAACAAATTAAACACATGGTCTCTTTTCTTTTTCTTTCATACTACCTTGAAACACTCACTAAAACACCTCTTAAATGACTACATGTTGGTGCTCTTGGCATTATGCAAGCCCCCCCCCCCAACAAAAACACTTCACTTAATTTTATGCTAAGTTAAAGTGCTACTTGGAGTTCCTCAAAACCTATTTTCGTTTCTTCCCAGAGGAATACAATAACTAGGAAGACTACATGCCAGAAGGCCAGGAGCAGTGGTGTTAAATAACAATGATAGACAAGACATTTCTGGATCATATGAATTTTGGTGAATTAGCTGTAGGTGGATTGGACACTCAAAATTGGCCCTTGGTGTGAGTGCGTGCGTGCCTTCCGTGGAAGGTTGGGCACCGGGCTGGCAACTCAACACTGAAAAACTCTACTGCCAATCATGAGCGGACAGGTGATCCACTGTGGTGACCCCTAACCGGGAGAAGCCAAAAGGAGAAGAAGAAGAAGAAGAAGGAGAAGGTGGTTGCCAGTATACATGAGGCAACTGCTACATTGCCTCAGGATACCCATGTCAATCAGGCTGGTTGGAGAAATGTAAGGAAACTGACTGTCCATAACAGCAAGTAATTCTTGGTCTGTGGAAGGGCAGAAGATCAGCTATTGCTCTGGGATTAGCAAGGGGTCTAAAAACTATACAGGATTAGTGAAGAAAATGGGTCGACACTTGACAGTGCTTAGTGGAGTTTCCTGCAGTGCACAACTGAGTTGCCCAAAGAGCAACAGGGAATCCTGAGAGGGTTTCACTGAGTGATGTTCAAGGAAAAAAATGTAATTCTAGGTGTTTGCATCTACACAAGGCACTGCTAACCCCTGCTGTGTGGTGCTCGGCTATGCACAAATGCAGGGCTTAAATACAAATGAATTTAAAAAGTTCTAAGACAATCTACCAGTAGAAAAGCCCCTCACAAAGCCTTTGTTAAAGCTATATCCAACTCAGATGGGTCCTGAGCTACACACATCTGCTACAAGGGTGCAGAGGGGCACTCAATGTAAGATGGCTGGATTCTGTTAGATGCTCTTCAGATCTGTGACTAATTACCAATGCTTGTTTTCTTATAAGGTTTTCATAGCATTATTCCACTCTCAAGTTTGGGTCTAATGTAATTAACAAACAATGACTTCATCATTTCTGATTTCCTAGACATTATAAGTCATTTTATATATATATATATATATATATATATATATATATATATATATATATATATATTTAACCTATAGTCCTATAAGTATCATTAACCAATTGTTGCTATGATTAGAGAAACTCAGTGTTGGATTTACCCTTATAATCAGTTCCTTAAATAAATCTCCAGTTTCAATTACTCAGTGCTGTCTTTAATATTCACTATTCAACCTGTGTTTCCCAAATCTCATTTGCTTAGTTTTTGATATATTAATCAGCATATTATTCTCATGTGATCACATGTTCAGTTTAGTGAAGTTCTTTTGCAGACATGCAAAATCTGTAGTACATGCAATGTTTACCAATTTTCAAAGTCATGTGCACGCAGACTGTAGAACACTTCAGATGAAAAAAATAGATCTGAAAAATACAATCTAAATAAGTATTAGCCTAGGGCAGAGCCCTGTGGGTCACCCTGATTATAACCAAGTATTTCAGCTGTCCAGTTTGTGTATGATACTTGCCATGCAGCTATCCATCTCCATCTCAGCAAAAGTACATCAATACTTAGTTATTCTAATTTATTGGTCAAAGTTTTGTGTATGGCCCTATCAAATGCTGAAGTTAAGTCTATATAGATTACATCACAGTGCAATGCTTCATTTGCAGCTGTTATTGTATTGTTATAGAACATTATGTTACAGGTAATTATAGATTTGTTTTCAACATATAAATGCTGATATATGGTTTCAAGTCCCAGCCTTTCCAGTTCTGACAAAAAATTATCTAAAATAACCTTATCCATTATTTTTCACAGTATGAAAGTAAACTTATGGGTCTATACGACTTTGGGTTTGTCTAACACACCTTTTCCTTACAGACAGGTTTAACAAGTACATGCTTCAAATCTTCAGAAATCACTTCATATTTAAATGACCTAGTGGATAACAGATATAGTGGTATCATAAGTTCATGATGAAAGGTTCATAGGTCATATGTGTGTACTAGGCAAATGGCCCTGGAGGCTTTACAAGCCTAGCCCCATAGAAATGCCCAGTTCTCAAATCATTATCACTTCCCTGTGCTTTGTTTAGGTCCAGTTTGCATATTTTTTCCCCAAAATAATCTAATTTGATTTCAATTACCAGGATGTTACTAGGACAATATATCACCCTCTTTGTGGAGTCAAACTGCTTTGCATAATATTTTGTCAATACATCTCTAATCTATTGTGTCTGAGAATACATTTTAGAATTTACACAGTTTATGAGTTTGTATATTTTAATCCCACCATATCTTATGCATATATAAAATGGTTTGTTATTATGTTTAGTATCTTTATATATATTTTCTACAAACTTTTCTTAATCTTGTCTCAGACTATGCTTAATTTATATGTTCTTATTTATTTCAGTTTTCAAAGTTATAGTACAACTTCTTTTCCATTTCTTATAGTTTTTTGTCTCTCACCTTAAACAAGTATATTTTTCTTATGGAAATACTGCATATGCTCCAAAGCTGTGTGCCTAGATCATGATATGAAAGATTTTTTTTTTTAATTCAAACAATTGCTCTTTTAAAATTGATTACATTCCTTCTGCAGTTTTCCCACTGAAAGCATCACTCCAATTAATTTTATGTAGTGACTGTTCTGCTTCCATATAATCTGTTATTAATCTTCTGTGCATTGGTTTAGACTTCATTTTGGCATAATTAATTAGCAGCAATTTAACCTTTATAACCAGATGATCACTGCACATCAATGGTGGTAAAACTTTACATGAAATAAAAGTAATTTCCTTAGGAACACAAACAATGTCTGTTATGTTCTGTTCCCTGCTAGGCTTTTTTACAGTCTGAAGTTGTTCCAGGACATATGTTGAATCAGTATTATTTTGGTCTTTTTCTGGTAAATTTAAGTCCCCAGTCACTATTATTCTTCCCTCCTGTGTTTCATGCAAGAAATGTATGAATTCCTCTAGGTCATCTGCACTTGATTTTGGTGGACTATACACTTCAGCAATTGTATGTTCCAGGGTTGTCTGTATTGCCACAGTTACACAATCTACAGTATTGGTGTTATCACTGAATATGTAATAATCACAGGTCTCGTAATCTTTAATCCCTATCGTAACACTGCCACCTGATTTTTGTTACAATGTCTGTTACAGCAAAAACCATTTATAACGCGACAGAAAGGGTTTCTTGTTATTATTCTTTAACTATATTTCACAAATAATAGCAATATCAATATTGTGACAAAGTAGCACATTTTCTAGTACAAAATACTTTATTATTAATGCTGCTAGCATTGACAACCATCAGAGATGCATCAGATGTTGCTAAGTGTAAACAGCTAAATCTGTAACCAGTAAAAATCCTGTCTTGTGTTTGCCAAATATTGCAATATATCTGCTGAAAAAAATTCTCTTCCTTTATCTTGGCAAGTGAGTACCATCTTGTCTAAAACATGTGTGCCCAAAATTAGGCACGTATGCTCTACATATTTCCATTATTTAATGACATTTTTTTTTTTCATGTAGTTATCAAACCTCTCAACTGTACAGATTTTTGCAGACTGTCCAGATTGTGCCTAATATTTTGGTCCATTTTTCAAAAAATTGTGGTTTTCTGACAAATTTGTAGCAAATCATTAAAGACTGAAGTAAAAAAAAAATGATAGATATTTGTGTTTCAGACTTTATACCATTCAGAAGCTTTATACTAATGAAACCTGTTATTCCATAAACTTTCTGAGTTTGTAAGAAAATTCGGGAAATAAGAGTTGGAAGTCCCAAGCACCACAGTCATCAGATTTAATCTTTTATTTAGCACTTTCGTCTGAATTTAACAGACTTCTTCAGAATAAATAATCAATACAATTGAACATTTAAATACATGCCCCTGCCACATGATAGGTTAACCGAATCTTAACTCCACCCATTTGTTATACCAATAAAAACATTATAAAGCATGACACTAAACACCACTAATAAATACATTAAAAATATTAAGCGGATTTAAGTTTCAAGAATGGATACAAGACCAGGGGGAACAGTGGGATTTAGCCTAACCTGCCATTTAATTTTCAGGAATTCCAGGTAGTCTTCAACTGGACCTCCCTTCTCCCCCAAATCAACATGATCAGTAACACAAAACTTAAAAGAATGAGTAGGGAACTCATTAATATGTTTAAAAAGGGCATTTTTATCATTTTTATTCATAATGTTATATAATGTTGGTAAATTCTCTGCTTGATAGCCCTTTTTGTCTTCCCTACATAAAATCCGTCACATGAGTGACAAAGACCAACATTAACAACCCCCTTTGAATAGCAGTAATACTTTTTCTTGGGTTAATTTTCCCATAGTTCTTAATGTGAATTTGACTCTTATCAATCATAAATTTAGATTGAGTGCATCTACCATATTTAAAACTACCACCATTCTCTTCCCGAGATAGTGGCTTCTCCAGTAGTCCCTTAAAGGAGGCTTCCTTCTTATAGATAATAATGGGACCTTATCCTAAAATGGATGAGGTGTCACCGTTAAGGTTGAAAATGCTCCAGTGTTTCTTAATGATTTTTCGAATGTCATAAAAAATCAATGCTGTATGGTAAAATAAGAGCTCTCCCAAAACCAACATCACCATTAGTGGCACCTGTCTGTCTTAGTTCCCAACTGGTACCTAGATTTTCCGCAATGAACTGAACATAGCTTACAGGAATGTAGATCTGGTCCTGGACGATCTTTTGTTAAACAGACAGATCACTGAAGATGACCATCCTTTTTGAGTAACTCCACATCCCCAGATCCCTACCATATTTGGGATCTCTAAACTACATAAATGTATCACCAGACCCCCACTTCATCCAATAATGGACCCAAAGGCATCAAAGACCTTCTGTTTATTGATTTCAAGGTCAAGCATTTCTTGGCCATCAATCACATTTGTTCAAGAATTCATGGGATTTTTTTTGTCGAAGATAAGACAGCAAATGTATGATTACAATCTGTTAATGGTTACTATTGACATCTGTGACTTATTCTCAGTAATCCCACATGAACAAGGGCTAGAACGGTTTTATGAAATTTATGTAATAACACTGACTTTGATCATAATACTATCCTTACATTAAGAACTTGTATGGAATTAGTTTTGGAAAACAACTTTCTGGTGTTTGAAGGACAATTTTTCAGGCAGACTGAGGGGGTAGCAATGGGGGCATGTTGCACCCCGGTGTTTGCCAACATAGTTCTATCCAATGTGAAAGCCTTTATATTTTGGATTCAGTTCATAAAGACTCTTGGGCACTTTCGGACGTTACCTTGATGACACGGTATTGTTGTGAAAAGGTGGGGAGGACAGGTTGGGTGATTTCTTTGACTTCATTAATAACACTACTTCTTTTTTAAAGTTCACTAGGAGTAGGGACAAGGACCGATTCATTTATTTAGATGTGACATTAAAAAAGGATTATAAAAATGTTTTTTCATCTTTGCTATATAGAAAAGCCACCTACTCTAACTCGCTTTTGCACTACAGTAGCTGGCACCTCATTCACCAAAAGAAAACCTTGGTGAAAGGGCAATATGTCAGATAAGCCAGAATGATTTCTGACTTGGAAGATTTTTGTAGTGAGTGTCGAGTATTATAAAGTATGTTGACTAAGAGGGGTTACCCAGAACAATTTGTGCTGGACGTTATGGAGGAGGTGAATAGAAAAAGACTGGAAGGGATTTATTGTACCCTTCTAGGCATTCAATGTAAATTTATGATTAAGAGTCAGATTCACAATAAGAACTATGGGAAAATTAAACTCCCAAAAAAGTATTACTGCTATTCAAAGAGGGTTGTTAATATTGGTCTTTGTCAGTCATGTGACGGATTTTATGTAGGGAAGACAAAAAGGGCTATTAAACAGAGAATTTACCAACATTATATAACATTATGAATAAAAATGATAAAAATGTCCTTCTTAAACATATTAATGAGTTCCCTACTCATTCTTTTAAGTTTTGTGTTACTGATCATGTTGATTTGGGGGAGAGGGGAGGTCCAGTTGAAGACTACCTGGAATTCCTGGAAATTAAATGGCAGGTTAGGCTAAATCCCACTGTTCCCCCTGGTCTTGTGTCATTTCTTGAAACTTAAATCTGCTTACTGTTTTAATGTATTTATTAGTGGTGTTTAGTGTCATGTTTTATAATGTTTTTATTGGTATAACAAGTGGGTGGAGTTAGGATTTGGTTAACCTATCATGTGGCAAGGGCATGTATTTAAACTTTCAATTGTACTGATATTTTTTATTCTGAAGGCGCCTGCTACATTGAGATGAAACCACTAAATAAAATATTAAACCTGACAACTGTGGTGCTTGGGATTTCCATCACTTATTTCCCGAATTTCCTAGTTTTTGTGGTTGTGGCTATAAGTTTGTAAGAACAATATTTAAAAATTGTCCCTAGTTTTGAGTCTTTATTACACTTTTATTAATGCCCAGAGGGACACACACACACACACACACACACACACACACACACACACACACACACACACATATATATATATATATATATATATATATATATATATATATATATATGTTTTTTCTTCTTTCAGTTTTGTCCAAGTCTAACATCAGAAGGGTGCGCAGAAGGTGGCTGACTTTTGTGAGTGGGGATAAGGAGGAATGCTGGCTATACATATGACAGCAGAAACTTTATAAATGATTGTGACCTTTTGCCCCCTGATTTTCCTCCTAATTTAACACCAGATGGAAATTCATAGAAAGTGACTACCCTTTTCAACATGGGTTAAGGAGATGGGTACTACTTCCAGATTTGGTTTATGTATCATCACAAGCATTTGTTGTCTGTGTTTATTCTGCACTGCTATTTGGTTAACTGTGATATAACTCATTTCTTTTTGATATAAAACAGTGTGATTTACTTTCTTTCCTTATACATGATTTTTGTTTACTCCATCAGTAGATCAAAGGGCTAGAAAAAAAAAAAGCTCTGAAATGCACTTCAGGGCACCTATAACTCCGTGAGTTCTGATTGCCTAGCTATCCCTATAACGACAACCCCCGACTTAACTTGGTTGCTATAGTATAGTCTAGGTTAGTTAAATTTGTTGAAAGTATTCAGGGAAAATCAAAGCTCAAGAGGAAGACTGAATTTCTTTCCTTAATTATGATTTGTGTTCAAGCCATCAATAGATAAAAAGGTTATTTAAAAAAAAAAGTCAAATGCACCTTAAAGCATCTCGATCCTTCATGGCTTCTGGGGCCTTGTGTTCCTGAGACTCCAGCTTAATGCAGTTATTTTCACTACAGGTATTACAGTGTAATCTTGGTTAGTTAAAGTGTGTTGAAAGGATTCAGGAAAAAATAAGCTGAAGATTAAAGACTCATTTTCTTCCTTTAAATGTGATTTTTTTGTTTAGGGCATCGTTGTATGTAAAGCTTGTTTAAAAAAATATATAATGCACCTCAGATGCATCTAGAACACCCATGGCTTTGGTGGGTCTTTGGCTCCCAGACTCCCCACATAATGCATTTATTTCCTCCACAGTAGTTAGATTGCAGTTATCACAGAAGGTCTTTGGCTAACGAAGTTCGTAGATGACTGCAAACTTGGAGCCATAATTGAAACTCCTAATGATGTGGACATCCTACAAATGGGCCTCACTGAGACAGATGCCTGGTGTCAAAGGCATGGTCTCAATCTCAATGCCAAAAAGTGCATTGTCATTCCCCTTGGTAAAAACTCTGTACTCATGAACTAACACATAGGCGGTAATCTACTTAACACCAAAAGTGTGATAAGAGACCTTGGAACACAGGCGGACAGTAGTCTCTCCTTTGATAATCACATTGCCACAGTGGTCAGGAAATCCTTCTACATGGTTCACCTCATCACAAAAGGTTTATCATCCAGAAAATAAGAGGTCATTGTTCCCCTCTACGCATCACTCATTAGACCCATTATAGAGTACAACCCCCCTCTTTTGGTATGCACCTCACAAGACATCTACAACAACTGAAAAGGCCACAGAAATAACTCACAAAGAGGATTACTGGCCTCAAACAGATGCCTTACGCAGACCAACTCAAAAAACTCCAGCTTTACTCCATCACATATCGCCTACTCAGAGGCGATCCCTGCCTAACATACAAAGCTATGTCAAACCCAGAGCTGTTGGACATGCTCCACTTAAAGAAATCCCAGTCTCTCCAAGCTACACACTCTAGGGACCAAAACCTTGTCACCACAATAAACAGAACATGCTGGAGGGATAGATTCATGTCCCAGAGACTTCCAATACTCTGGAACAGACTACCTACCTATCTATGTCAAATAGAGCTCCTCATTAGCACTCTTCAACAAAAATCTTGATGATTGGATGGGAGAAAGGAAATTCACACCAGGGATCACTTCTGTGGCTCTGCTTGACAGGGGCACAGGAAAGTTATTTTCTTGGGTGGCAAAAGCCAGGGTACCTTTTTGCTTAGGCTTATATAGGCCTTACGGCTAATAGCCTAGTACCTACCTATGAACCATATAATTTGTTTTTGGCAAATCTATAGCCAGTCCTGTTAAACTGATTGTTTTAGCAATAGTTACGGGTGTTAGAAACATTCCTGCATCTACAGGCACATCATAAAGATGGTCTGAGTTATGGAAACAACTGAGCTCATCATAAAGAACAAAACTACCACCGATTCTTGGCTGGTGTGTTTTGATGAATACTAAATGTTCTTTGCAAGTACTGAAAACCACAACAGAAAGTTTCGTACTTTGGTTAATGTTCACAAAACAGAGTATAACAGGGAACCTGCAGGATATTGTCAGAAAACTGACAATGACATGAACAACTGCTAATTTTATTGTTCTAGCAGGTAAAGTTTAGATATTACCTTCCAAATGTGCTCTTTCACAATAAAAATGAAAAAGTTATATATTCAAAATGAAACAAAATCAGGACTACGTTTTGAGATTTTGAAATCTGTAATACAGTACAACTGAGTTTGTAATAAATATACACTTACTATTTTAAGTTTACCTTTAGCATTTATAGCTTATAATGGATTAGGATTTCTTTGATGGAAAATTTACAAAAAGTATTTTATCTGAAACATTTCAGGACTCAGCAGACTCAGCCTATTAACATCTTCAGGCGTCAAAGGCTCTATAGAAACAGTGATAATTAGCACCCAAAGAATTAAATAGCAGAATGCAATGATCTCTGTTCAAGAAGTACACTTTTACAAGAAACATCTCTGATACCAAATGTTATTTTAAAAAGCAAAGTATTTCCCCACGTTTATTATATTTGTCTTTAATTGTGTGAATAGCTCATCCAAACCTTTATATATTTTCTATTTTATCCCTTTTACCTGCCTGATATACAAGGCCATGTCCAACCCAGAATTGATGGACATGCTCCACCTAATGAAAACCTTATCCCCTCAAGCCACATGCTCTAGGGATCTAAACCTCACCACAACAATAAATAGGACATGCTAGAGGGATAGATTCTTGTCCCAGAGACTTCTCTTGCTTTGGAACAAGCTTCCAATCTACATTAGGTAGAGCTCCTCGCTAGCACTCTTCAACACAAACCTTGATGAGTGGATGGGAAACAGAAAATTTACCCCGGGGATCACTTCAGTGGCTCTGCTGGACAGAGGCACAGGGAACTAATCTAAGGGGGTTGCAAAATCCAACACATTCTGGCTAGGCTTATAAATGCCTTCGGGCAGATAGCCTAGTACCTACCTATGAACCTATGCTTAAATAGAACATGTTGAATCAATGAATAACTGCAGAAAAAAAAACTGAAGAGTAAAAACAAAATGCAAGAAATCTGGTTGGTGTGTTTAGGACAGTATGGGAAGCACTGGGTGATATGTGTGTGTGTGTGTGTGTGGGGGGGGGGCATGAACAGCAGAGGCACCAAGGAGCCCTTTCACATAGGGCACCAATTGATCTAAGGCCAGCCCTGTATTTTTGAGCCTCTACACATGGTATATGTTAGTGGTATGTGTAAATATACTTACAAAGTTTTCTACCCAAACAAATAACTGTTTTATATTCCATACTAATACATTTGCCAAAGTACTTTGGAAAGGTCATATCTTTGCACCATGAGTTCTTTGTGTACACCTTCTGCAAGTTTTATCTCGGTCATGATAGATTTTAAGGCACTCATTTTCCTTTAAAGAAACTGTTTTCAAGCGTCAGACCCTTTCACATAATAGATGAGACTGCCATTTTAGGTGAATCTGATGTTTCCACTGGATACATATCCGGTATTTGTTCTCCTGCTCTAAGTAGCCAAGTGCTCCGGATTATGCAGAACACTCCACATTTAAAGGCTTTCTGAAATGCTTTTCTGCTGTTCCAATTTGAACTGAATTAATTTTCTAGGCAAGGCAAGCCGATGAGGTGAGAAACAAATCAGTCAATCACTACAGGATATTCTCATAGCAATACAGCCAATAGTAACATTGCAAGGGTTTTTGCGCCATTGCAATACCTTGAAAAAAGGGTATCACAGAAGACTTAATTTTTTGTTTATTTTTGGAATGCACTTTTTTTCCTAGAGAAAAAAAAAAGTGCATTCCAAAAATAAACAAAAAATTAAGTGTTCTGTACTGCGGTGGTGGTTCTGCGGTAGCGTTGTTGCCTCACAGTAAGATGTTGTCCTGTTTGATTCTCAGCTAGAGCATCTTCTGTGTGGAGACATATGAGAATGGGTGTACCTTCATTGAAGGTTGTGCATCAGGGCCGGCAACTCAGCATGTAAAAATCTACTGCCAATCATTAGCGGACCGGAGTTCTGCTGTGGCGACCCCTAACCGGGAAAAGCCGAAAGACACAACAACAACTTTTTTTCCTAGAGATGTTTTGGAGTTTTCCTTCTACAGCTGCTACAAGTCCTTTTTAGTGACGGAGTGAGAAAGACCAGAAGAATGCACTGAAGAAGGAGATTTGGACTGAAGGACTAGGAGAAAAGATGTGGGCAAGCTGCAGCCTGTAGAAGTGTGAATTGCAGAGTGCTACAAGTCCAAACCTTTGCTCAACTCACAGAAAGATCATAATTCCATCTTAGCCTTAATGTGTGATGTTTATTGATTATAGTTAGGACATCAGGACGGTGGCACTTCTGCTGAGCTGGTTAGGAGGTTTTGTGGAGTTTGCCTGCCTTGCTTTTGTTTTGTGCTACAGTTACTGGAGCTTAGGGCTGCCTGCCTTGCCACTTTTATTTTTCTTCTGGAGCCCAGTGTTGTTTCTGATGGAGCTGTCTGACATACCTGTAAGTAAGGTGAGTTCCTGACTTCATTTGACTCAGTTGGTCATAGTTAGGATTAGAAAGAAGTTTATTTTTTATATATTTATTTATTTTGTTTTATTTTTTGAGGGGGAGGTCTGCTCAGTAAAGTAAGCCTTTCCTTCGTGAATTAATAAGGACTGCAGTGGGTCAGTAGTAGTATGTAGAGTCATTAATGCTAGACTGGAAGTTTATAGCAGGATGGCATTTAGCAAACATTTAGAGCGATGTACTATTGTAGAAAATGGTATTAATGGGCAGTTTTTACTTGATTCTGTCCACAGAAGTGATGTTTTGTATTTGGTTATATATGGTTTTGGAGAGTAAAAAATAGCTTGATTTAAATTACAAAGTTGTGGTTTTTATAGAATTTTAGAAATGTACAGTGTCAATTTTTGGCTATGTAGTTAAATTTCATGCTTTTGTTTGAAAGTCCACTTCTACCAGGCACCATGGAAATGATACACTTCCGCGCAGTGCAAAAATGGGGCATTCCACATTTTGGCTATTTGCCACACATTGTTAGGCTCTGTGTTCCACATTAGCCTCTTAAGAGGATGAGAGCTGTGATCTTGCTTGTCTCTGGCAAGTTATTGTTGTGTCTACAAGCCTGGCTGATATACAAAAACACTTAATTCTTCTTATTGCAAACATGTTCAAATCTTACTCGTGGCAAACATATTCACAAGGACTGGCAAACTATTTCCTTCAACTACATTTATCCGAACATATCACTGAGCTAACCATTCAAGCACGTCTCATCTCTATCTACTGTTCACATTTATTAAAACAAATCAAATGGATGAGTGCCACATAAAACTTTCTTAAACTTTCAAAATCTTTCATGAAGTTCACTTGGGAGAAAAGTAGAAGTAAATGAGGCAGTAAGGTGGTCTCCGAGTCCAAGAACATTTTAAGAGACTCAGTAAGGAGATGAAATAGATACAATTCACACTAAACATTGAAGTTTCTTCACATGTCTAACAAAGTTTCAAACTTCAGTACTTACTGAAGACTAGTAGCTATATATCTGAAGATTTCAATTGATGTATTTACCTATTTCCTCATTATCTGCTGGACAACAAGTATTATACATCAGGCAAAGTTCACCAGTATGAAATGTATAGATATACTTGCACTCTTTTTTAAGATCAAGGCAAAACCGTGATTAAAATGATATCATCAGTCTCCATCCCATATGCTAACCAAGTCTGATGACATATTGAAAACCTAGTTATTTCACTTATTCCAAAATCTATTCTACTTGCTCTGTGCAACGTGATTTTGAAACTCTCTCTTTCATAAGTTATGCCAAGGATTATCTTATCAACAACATAATTTAGTAATGTTGAAAAAATATATGCATACTGCATGTAATATAATATGTATTCTCCTTGTGTGCATTGCGCAGATAAGACTTAAACTTTGGGCTCACTTGTTACAAACCTTAGAACTTCTGACAGTAAATGCATGAGGTAGATTCTCAAACCATCACACTCAGCTCATTTCTGCACAGGCGAGGTTTTATTTTCACGCTTCATTCAACTTTATCAAATGTGATTTCTTTAAGTTAACATCACCAAAATGCAATATGCTCAACAATGGATTGCGTCCACACAATGGAAAAACAATCAAATAAATGCACACAACCTCATTCAGACTGCCAATTCACAAAACACTGTATGTATGAATGAATGAATGCGTGAATGGAGCTTTATTCAAACTGAGAACACACACAAAATAATACCAAAACATAATATACCCACTGCAAAACCATTGAGATTATTGATGGTCGGCATTAAATCCAAGTTGCATCACTGAATGTGTAGCTATATTTTGCTTGAAGAGGTCAGCAGTGGGTTCTGTCACCTAGAATCATTTTGTTTTTGTGGCATGCTTGATGAAGTCTTGCACACTCACCCACTCAAGAATTAATGTTAAATTTTAGAAATGTCTCTAACTCAAAAAGCATTTACCAAAGTGCTATCTACATTTAATGTGGAAAGTAAATTTCTAAACAAAACACATGCAAAGCAAAGATAAATTGCATGCTTGAATGCTTTACTGCAAACTGTAGAAGTGCTGAAACACTTGTTTATAAAAACATACTGACAACACTCTGGTTCACAAAGTATTTCATTTCTCTTTACATACATTGCAAATTTCACATCTAGATATCTTTCTTCCTACAAAAATCCTTTCATTATTTACAGAATCCAACATTTATAAACATTCATATGTGACTACTGATTAAAACAATTTGCATCAGAAAAAAAATCAATAAAGCATGGGCAAATATCATACAGCTAAGCATCTCTGAGATGACTCCCCAAGTTCCCAGGTTGATTGACCACGCCCATCTCCCACTACCACACACAAAATGGGGTGAGTATCCACAGTGTAGTATTAGAAAGGCACACCTACTGACACTTTTCTAATTTTACCTTGACAAAACTAAAACCCCTCACATCCACACCTTCTTTCAACTAAAATAATTGTTCTACCTCCAGATATGGTTTTCCCAAGTACATTAATTAAGAAAATATTATCATCTGCATTGTAAGTTTTGTTCAGTTTTAAATTACTGTTTTAAACTCCATGTGTGTGTGCATGTTGCGCAGTAGTCTGTGTGTTCTAAAAAAGCTCTCACAAAACCAGTGAAATGCACCATACTCTACACAAATGACCAAAAACTTCAGCGTACAACATAAATGATTATAACAGCAGCAGGAATGCTTATAACAGATACCACTCTTCAGTGTTACAGAGGTTTAGTCCATACTTGTTTCATAGCAGAATAAATGAATGACTAAGACACAGCATACATTGTGCAGGATTTCTGGTACGGATGGAACCACATACATTTTAAACTGAAAGAAAAAGGTATACTGACCTTACTGAAGTGTCATATAGTGGGTACAGCAGTTTGGTCATCTATTGCTGTGTGTTCTGTGACTTTATGGTGTCACATACCTCATGCATAATTACTAGGGAAAAAAAAGTGGATAGCATCAGTTGCTATCGAATTGTGACAGCCTAAAAGTCCCATCTCAGTTTCAAACTAATAAATAAATCACGCTTTGATTAGTAATGATACTGGCTATTTGAGATTGTACATTCACTACTAAAACATTTGATGCTTACAGTACAGCAAGAGGATAAAGGTATTGTTCTCCTCTGAGCTGTACTATACACTGAAACGTCACATCCGTTTCCATTCATACCTGTTGTCTTGCTAACATACCTGTTAGAATTCTACTCAATTAAGCCTTCAGACTTATTAATGACTTAATGAAATGTATCTTTTGCTGTAAGATAATGTGGTATGTACTGCCACTACTTACCTGCTCTCAAAAGACAAGATGTATTACGTTTCCAAGTAGTAAAGTCTTATGCCTCACAAAGGGAACAGTGATGCCATGAAAATAATTTTGAATAGTCTTTGTTGTCATAGATTTCTACCAGAATGTTGTACACACACACACACACACACACACACACACACACACACACACACACACACACACACACACACACACACACACAAACACTCATGCATGCATGCACAGGCACACACACATCACACATATATACATGCATAGAGAGCAAGAAAGAGTGCAGGAGACAAACATGCACACACATAACTTATGCATTTTAGTTACTTGTTATTAAGTTCACTTGTAACAATAGGAATGCTTACCCACCATCTCATGCTGCTGCTTACACTATTAGCACTGCAGCCCCTTTCTCCTATGAGACATCAAAACCATTTCTACTGCATAATGGTATGTTGTTTACAGCAGAGAATGTAAAGCGTGTTGAGTCGAATCAGTACATGTGAAAGCATGGTAGAAGCCAATGATTAGATGCAGTGCAAGGACAAATGGCAAAGAGAATGCAAATCCTATGAAAATAATGTGTGCTGCTTGGCACAATTTTTTTATGGTCATGAACCACCAGGTGTTTTTCATTTACATGTACTCGAAAAATGACAGTGTTCTGACCTTTTACTTTGAAGCAGGCACATACCTGCTGCTTCTTGATGCCTTCTTCAGTAAATAGTTTCAAAAGGGGAAACGGGCAGTCTAGGTATGCAAAAATATTGTGTTCATGCTTTTATGCTAACTGTCCTTTCCTCTGAATTGCCACTCAAAAAATGTCATAACATCCATCTCTCTCTCTCAGTACAAAGCTGGCATTTTGCTTTATTGTACAGGACACTGACACAAAAAATACATTAATTTCTTTCTTGCCATAGTGATTTCACGCATCATAAAAGGGATTCTATCAAAACATAATGATTTTATGCAGTGAGTCTGACATACTCTCTAGTATTTGTATATGATTAATATTTGTATATGATTAATATTTGTATATGATTAAAATATCAGCTTACTGCTCACATGACCTGTTAGCTGAATATTGTATTAGAGTGTCAGATATTCATTAGGTGTAATTTATTTTTTTTCCAATAATAATTTTTATTGTTTTCTTATATTCCATACAAAATTAAAACAATACAGAAAATTAAGAAAAAAACTACCAACTAATGTAACTAACACTAACTCCATAACATATATACAATATTTACATAAATGCTTCCAAGTAAATCATTAGTGCTAGGTTATTACTGCAAAGAGAGAATTTTCTTAAGAACAATAAGCTGTAACAACAAACCAAAAAAATACTAGATCTGGCCAGTAACAGGTGAGCCTGTAATTAAATTGTTTAATTACATCTGTAATAATATTTAATTTTCCTTATCTGAGTCCTCATTAACGAGACAACATCACACAGCAAAATAGTCTGTGTTCAGCATCAGCCCCAGTATTATGTTCTTTTTAACTGCTTTGTTCAATAACGTTAGTAATACGTACTGCACCAAGTTACACAAGAGTCAGCTTGTTCGTAGTTTGAAGCTAAACATTACACTACAGTGACAGAGAACAGACTTGAAACAAGACTATAATGCATGGAATGCTGAAATTACTGTGCAAAACCTGGAACAAGGCAAGATTTGTTAAATATCATTCTGATATCAGGAAAGGAGGTTTAACAAGTTTTTGTTAAGCATCCCTAAGTGCTGTTAAGATCAGGTCTTGTGCTAGGGATTAGAAGCAGACAGTGCTACCTGGAAAAGAACAGCAACAGAAGGTAAACTAGATGCTTCACTACTTATAAAAAAGTGTGGCAGAATGAAATGCCTAAGTGCTTTTAAAGCTTTCATTTCTACAGAGGGACACTGCATTTCTGGTTGCTGTATATTTGACAGCGCTAAGTGTTTTACTGCTTTTCAGTGTCTTGGAATGCCAGCAAACATTTCTTGCTTCTATTTATTTTTCTGTAATTGGTAGCATAAATAGCAGATAATGTTCCATGCACTACAAAGAATAGCAATCAGGTCTCACCAGTCATAACCCTTATTAAGTGTTACTGACATGGAAGCCAAGATTCACCTGTCACGCTTCACTTTTCAGCTGAGTTTCTTGGCATCTATGTCTCAGACAGATAATATGTTGGTTACAACTGGAGACCCAAGCATAATTCTCTGTGTTGGATGCAACACATAAGAGCTGATTTAGTGCCGAGCTGCACTTGTTTTTGTGTATATGCACTCTGGAATACATGTAAAGCTTTTCAGCGAAGCAAATGTGCAAAAACACAAGTATGTAAAATGAAACAGTGTTTGCTATTCTGTATTCTAAACCAACTTTATTAAACTGCACGTTAAGTTCAATTACCCTTATTCTCAACATGTGTGAACAGTTGTAGACTTGTTGTTTGTTTTTCCATGGTTTCATAAGATTTACTGTGACATTCTGATGATATTTTCCTTACTGTCAGCAGGGATATGATGATGAGATGAAAATAAGCTGAACACATCCACACATGACATTGAAATAGAAAGTGTCATCTTCTGTAGTGTGTGAACTGGGTAAATCAGTTAACTAGACTGAATCTGTAGCATTTGAGAAGAGAAAGTCCTATTTTAATGGTGCATGCTTACGCCCTGAACACTGAAAATAAAGGAAAAGCCATGTAGTGAAAGTGTATTAGTTTTAATAGCAACAGAAGATCTGCTTGTTATTAAATCTTTCTACACATGCATTCTTTCACTACTGTATTCAAGCAAACAATTTTCACCATACCTTGACTTTTGTGTTTTATAACAGCATAAGATGCATTACTACTGAATGTAACAGTTATCCGGTAGTGTAGCTTTATTATCTACTAGGCAGTCTGATGCATACAATGCCACTCTCAATGTACAAGTTGTCTGCTGGCACAGAGTGAGTACTCTAGTTAATTTATTTGTATTAAACTAAAGTCACACTACCTTCACAAATGTATTGTTCTTATGTTCATGACCTGCCTTCTGTGAAGTTATTATGAAACAATATAAAGGCAGCTTGCACAGGCAAACATCCTTTATGCTCCTATGCTCAGTAGTGCATAATGGCTGTCTTGGGTGTTGGATGATTACTGTTCTGACCATGTGGCTTCTATCTTTGGAGACAGTTGCTCTAATAGAATATTTGACAAATGGCATCCTTGAATTAAAGAACAGCAGCAGCTTTACCTATGGGTCACATAAGTGTCCCACATGGGTCCCACGTGGGTCATACTACATAACTGTCTTTTTTAAAATTCATGTACAGGTCTTATCATGAACCTAAATATTTGTTTTTGTAAGAAAATATATGGGAAGCCAACACCTCAATGATAGGTATCTCATTTAACTTAATTAGTTTCATCTCCTCCATTTGTTTTTATTAATGCAGATACCAGATATACTTTCCGAATCCTACAGACTCTTTCTTATTTTCCCAAAACAGCTGACAGCATCTGCTGCTTCACTACCAGGGCACATTATTTGCCAAAAAGTTTAACTTGGGTCAAGCTAATGAATGTTATCATCTGTTGCAAACCAAAGACCTCTGCAGTATCCTGATAGGCACCATGGCCTAAGAGAAAATGGATAACAACAGAGGACACTCCAGGGGTGCCCTTCTCAGTAATAAAGGGGAACTCATTACATTACTCATCACTAGTCTCATCATGGTCTCCATATATTGAACTCTTAACTGCTACTATAAAACTGAAGCGAAACACATTATCTTCAACCACTTTGAAGAGGTAGCCCCAGTCAGTTGAGTCAAACGTTTTGCTTATATACAAGAGCACTTCACTTTTACACTCAACTTAACAGTGGATGGCAGTGCTCCACACAGAGCTGAGCAACGCTGCAGTCAACAGATGCAGGCACTTTCAGTTTTCAGTTCTATCTTGCAGGAATCTTATTCAGCTCCACCTCCCAGTTTTAGCTGTATTAAGTGCAGAGTTAATCAGCAGTGCATTGTTGAAGATTTCTGTCTAATAATTGAGTTTTCAGAAACTTGAACTTCACATGATTGTGACCATATCTTGATTTTCAGAAGACCTGAAGCATTTGTATGAAGACCGTGGTGCAGTGGGGTTTGGGGAATATACCTTTTTCCCAACTGCAGTGCAATCTCAGAATTGGTATATATAATTTGCAGGGGTTGTGGAGGCATAGCCTTCTCTGCAAAAATGTAGATTGTTTTTGTTGTTGTTGTTTCATTTGAGTTTTCGGAAAGTCGAAAATATGGTCTCAACCATATGAAGTTCTAGTTTCCAAAAACTCAATAAATCTGACATAAAACCATTGTTGCACATTTAAAGCTGATTTCTTTGTCAGTCTAGATGAATTAGTTACTACCTACCTGGAGCAAGGAGGCTCTGGTTTGAGTTAAGAGGCACATTGCTGCTTATGTGTAGACTTCGACTGTTCATTAGAGAGAGAGTGCTCCAGTAAATCAACTCCAAACTTTAGAGGCCCTATTTCTCCCTTTAGCCCACATTAATAAGCATCTGGAACCATAACTTTTCACTTTCCAGCTGCCTTTGTAGGCCAGCTTGGTTGAAATGGGCATCCTGAGACAATGTAACAACTGTTTCATGTTTGCAGACAACTATGTGCTACTTAAACAAACTGACACAGTATGAGAAGTATATAGTTAAACAATGATGTTGGAGGTGAAGTTCTCACACAAAGTCACTACAAATAAGAAGGAGGTTGTCAGTACCACACAACTCTACACTAAGCCAACCACATGCAATGCAGACTAGTCACATAGACCTATATATATATGTACACTAAGGCTCTTAAACGTTACCTAGCTAAACCACAAAGGCCTCCTAAATGTAATCAAAAAAACAAGCACCATAAGTAATCCCACAAACACATACCACAGGCAGAACCCACAATGAATCATACATCTAAGAGTATCATTGACTGCACTCAAAAAGCCATCCTGGTCATGACAGTTTCCACTGTGAGACACACCAATACACCACTCACTAGGCTGTGTAAGAGTATGGTCACAGTCATTTGCTTTGAGGTGTCAGTATTCACCACATCACACCTCCATAGTATAAACACATACAGCAAACCTTCTCACTCCTACCTTCAAAAGGCAGCCACCTTTTGAGCAGTCCACCTTTTAAGATTGGGATGAAATGGAATAATAAATGACCACAGTGATATACTTTAACTTGCTTGCTGTCCGCTTTCCCTTCCTTTCTCTCCCTATGCATATATCTATACATATATAGGTTTACTATCAAAATTCGGAAACGCATTTGTATGAGTAGTGTAATATTGAAAGTATATTTTCAAAGTTTCATAGAATCGAAATCTAACTTATCAAAGCTTTAATATTGATTTCCAGATGATGAATGCAGTTCAATGGGCACATTTTCAAAACAGCGAATACCAGACAATCGGCTTTAACATTGTTCAAGATTAGAATGAAAAAAACATTTTAATTTTCAACATTGTTTTTCAATGACATGATGGAGAAGTGCTTTTCTGGATTTTGATGGTAAATGTGTATATATATATATATATATATATATATATATATATATATATATATATATATATATATATCCCAATACATATACACATAAATATGGATAGAGATAGTGAGTCTTTGGTGATTACCATATATAAAAGCATAAATAAATTATTATAAAAGTTGTAAAATGTTATATTATATTATTGTAAAACACAAAATACAAAGCAGACAAGATAAAGGAAACAAAGTATGATACATATGACTGAAGTGTGATTTATGGAATGTATATATAACCTAAAAATATATGTATTGTATTTACTACTTAAGAGACCTTGCTTTAAGCATGGGCTTAAGAGAAACAGTCTCATTAAGCCCATTATCCTTGTGTGCAGCAAGTCTGAGAATCCACCTAACTTCAGCCTGTTCAGTCAGGTTAGTAATATCACCTAACCTAATATTAGTATTCTGTACATGTAGCACTTGAAATTTAAAAACATGTTCCTTGCCCTTATGAAGAGTGTGTTTGGCTAGGGCACTATATTCCTGTTGTCTGGAGAGACAATAAATGTGGTCCCTTATGCGCTCTCTAAGTGTTCTGTTCATTTTGCCCACATAGAAACAAAAGCATGTTTCACAGTGGGCCACATATACTACATTTTTAGTATTACAGTTAGTTTGGCACCTAATTTCCCATAACCTACTAGTATCAGGATGTTTAAAGAATCTGGACTCATCTATACAACTACATTGGACACATTTACCTCATTTCTTTGTCCCTAGATATGGTTGGTTATGCTGCATACTGCTATCACTTAAATCAGTATAACACAAATGCTGTTTGAGACTTTTCATGTTTCTGTACGTATATAACGGCTAATTACCTACCAATTCTCTAGTCCTATTATCAACCATAAGCATATTCCAATTTTTAGAAATAGCTTGTTTGACAATGTGTAAATTTGTACTATAGGGTAGTATCACATGTGGTTTAATTAGGCTACCATTATTACTAATACTTGAAATTGTCTGAGTGTGTGTGTGTGTGTGTGTGTGTGTGTGTGTGTATATATATATATATATATATATATATATATATATATATAAGTGTATGTCTGTAAAAAAAAAAATATATATATATATATATATATATATATATATATATATATATATATATGAAACTATGATGATTGATCAAAACAAAATGCTGAAAGACTGAACCACTTGAACCATAAATGATTAATATGATTAATCCCAACATATCCATCAAAACAGTGGGAACAGAAAACATAAAAAAAAACAAGAGATTGAAAAAAGAAAGTAACCATTTTCCTTCTGCAGTCTACTAACCCTACCTCTAGCTTCGTACATATATTGCCTGAATAGTGATAGAGATACAGAAAGAGTTTTTTAAGGTAATGTGTAGTGCTGGAATGGGAAAGCTGAAATAAGCCACTCAAACCAGACCACCAACCTAGCTCATCCAGAACCTCAAACACTAATCAAACCAAAGTAAACGGGTTCACAGTCAGGGCTTTTTCCCTCTACATCATAGAGACTTACTGCTCCTAAATAGTACACTTCCCTGCAGCAATCTGTAGTGATTTTCTGATGTCTGATTGAATGGAAGGTTACAGAAATAATGACCATGATCTCCCTAGTCCCCACACATGCTATATTGATCTTCTCTGTACACTTCCAAGCCTGGTTAGTTTTAGACCAGATGGATCCCAGGACAGAGGTTCGGGATGAGGTTCTTTACTAATCACATGTTAAAATCTCTTTATAAATCCAGGTTCTAGAGAGGAAATTAGAGCACTTCCACAAAATTCACATATATGTGTACACGATATGCAAACTCCACATGAAAGGTATCACACGCAACAACTTAATAAAAGTTGCAAGTTGGCAACTATATTCACTATGACACTGTATTGTTGTTTCACATATCCTACACAGACCATCAAAGATAGCCACTAGTGTACAATGATGGTCTTTGACCATGATGGAAGGTGAAATAAATTATGTCCAACATGTTACTCTTAGATACATTTCCACACCCCAGCACAAAGTCATTTTCATCCCCAGAGAGCCCACATAACCATCACATGTAGCCACTTTATTACATATGTATACCTTAGGTGTCTGCATTTAAAAAAATGGTCACAGTAAATATTTAAGCTTGCTTCGCACAAATTCAAATTTGCTCTACACAGCCAGTTTGACCATGTAACATGAACATGACACAAGAGTCAGTCATTTTCACCACAGACTGCCAGTGTGCCCACCAAATTATACCTACTCTGTTGACTGTACATTACGTATGTTTGACTTTGACAAAAAATATAGTCACAACAGTGGCATGTTTGGGCTTTGCTTCCCAAAAAGACAAACAGTCATTTTCATCAACAAAGACTCTCTGTACTCTGTCTGACATTTGTCTTAGAGAATTAAGGAGCTGTTAACAATCTGTTTCCTGAATTCTTGTGATGCAATGTTTGATTCCCTCATCCTCAATTCCTTAAATGTTTGACTCTGAGCAAATCACTTACCGAGACACCACCCCCGGGTTGAGTCTGAAAAAGGTCCATAGAGATCACTGCTTTACCCTGGAAAACAAATACAAATAGATTATATCCACTTTGTTCACTTTGTAGACTTCAAACGTCTGTGACAGAAAAATGCATTTAAACTTTGTTTCACACAAATAGTATCCACAGTAAAGCATTCAAATTTGCTTCACACAAATACACCTCAGTTCCACAAAGCCAGAATAATGACTGTCAATTTGAGCAAATGACAACAGGTTCAGTCACTTCTGTCCACAAACAATCCCTTTGCCAAGAAATTATAGCCACTTTGCTGACTGTACACCCCTTAGATATCTGACTGTAATAAAAGCAATGACCATAGTAATGTAGTTCTACTTTGACAGACTCACCACATTTAAGTAATCTTATTTGACTCACATAAATATACATTAATCATGCAAAGAAATAATGGCTGCTTAACTTGAGCACATGACTGCAGGGTCAGTCAGGTTCATTTTCATTCACAGACTAACACCATTATCAGCACTTAGAGTTATGTTTTTGACTGTGTCCACATCAGATATCTGGATGTAATACATAAAAATTAAAATTAACTATTGGCCACGGTAGTTTATTTCAACCCTTTTAAGTGTACACAAAGACACACACACAGACATGATTTTTCCCCCAATTACAGCCACTTTATTGGCTGCTGACACTTCAGATGTGTCCACAAATTGCAACTACATGAATGGTTATGCACATCTCAGATGTTTACCTATAATTATATTAAATGTATAAATAAATGTTTAAATAATGGCTATTGTGATGTAATTCAGCTTATTGCTATCAGAATCAAACAACGCAACTTATTTCAGCCTCTGTATACACAAACATACACAATTAAAATACTGTATTGCGGGTTAGATGGCAATATTATTTAAGAAAAAAGATGTATTAAAAACTACCAAATAAAACTTTTTCTCCTGTACTTACAGTTCTGTCTGCATATCTTACTGAATTTGTTCACTTTTAAATCTTGATGCAGCCTAAGCCAGTTGTCAATGCTGCTTCCTGCTTTATCAAGCATTTCCCATTGAAATGTTATCTAGCACATCAGAAATGCCTAAAGGAATTACCTTATTCACTAAAGGGGCAAACTCATAAAGGCTAGGTTATTTCTGAAGTTACCTAGATGAGTCATCCATTTTTGATTCTATATAGAAATTCCCAAAATGTGGCAGCTGATAATTTTTTAAAGAAAAAATAAATAAATAATGTGAATAAAGGATACGTTTTTTCTTTGACACATTGTATAGGGCTGCAGTCAAGCAGTTCAGTAGTCTATTCCCATTATTTCATCCAACATTGGATTAATCTCCCCCACTGCTCATTTGGCAATCCATCTCCCCATCTCTTATGAATGAAAAAGACCAGTGTTTGGCCAACGAAAGGCAACAATAGTAGTTTTGCTAGATGAGCTTGCAAGAGCACTGCAGCCCACCTTCCTGTACCATTATATAATTAATTAAGTCTACTCCAGTAGAAATACTTCTGTGCTGTGTCTGTATAGATACTCCTATCTCCACCTTAGATTGGACTATGTACTACTACGCACTACAGTTCTGTAACCACATATTTTTATTTTTTCCTTGTCTTGCCTTTGCAGTTTGGTTTCTTGAAGTAAAATGACAACAGTTTCAATAAACCCTACAGATTTATTTATTTATTATTTATTTACTGTTTATTAAACTGGGTTAGTCCATCTGGGCTTGTGGCCCATTTTCAATGGAGACCCAGGGAGAAAAGCTCTGAATACAAATACAGACATTTGCAACATTACAAAATATAAGTACAGAATTTTGTAAAACATGGAAAAGGCAAAAATACAGAAAGTTGCCACATTAGTAACAAATAATGTGAGTATCTTATGCCAAAATTATTATGTACAGGAAATAACAGTTTTACATTAACAGATACACTGCTTAGCAATTAAGAGGGTGTCAGTTTGAGAATATGTGTAAGGCAGGCTAGAGGGGGGCATGCGAAAGAAATAGGAAAGATGTATAATAATAAGAATGTATAATATAAAGAATAATTTGGAAAGCTGTAAAGAGAAAGACCTATGACATATTGTTAAATTTTGCAAAGAAAAATGATTTAGGAGTGTAGTTAGTGGTGTGGGTATTTTAGGTGGGAGCATGTGAAGGACATTCCCATTTGGAGGCGAGATGGGAGTGAAGCATGGATTTGTAGTTGTTATGGTTTGGTATGTTACATAATGGTGTGGGGAGAGTGTTCCACAGTTTGGCTATGGTGTGGGATAGCAATAGTTGGCCAGGTGGGTGTAGGGGTTTGTGTAGACGTAGGAGGTTTTGGCATTTGGATCTCAGGGTGTGCCCAGGTGTGTAGGGTGTTAGAGATTTGGAAAGAGAGGGGCATTCTGTTGGTTTAAAGATGAGTTTGTGGGCTGTTGTAAGTTGTAGGTATTTTAGGTGGTTGTGGAGTTCAAGCCAGTTCAGGGTGTGAAGGGAGTGGCAGTGATGGGAGGAGTTCTTAGAATTGGTTGCAAATTTGCAGATTTTATTGTAACAAGCTTCGAGTTTGGAATGGAGGCCAAGTTGTAGGTTGGAGAATAGAGGAGCACCATACAAGAGAGAGGGGAGAAGGAAGATAGATGTGAGGGTTTGACTGGAGGAGGGAGTAAGGTAGCAGTTATGTCTGTAGAGGAGACCGATTTTCTGGTTGTTTTTTTTGATTGCAGAGAGGTTGTGGGAATCGAATTTTAGGTTTTCATCAATAGCAATGCCAAGTAGCTTGGTACTAGGTGCGATTTCTAGAGGGGAGTTATTGTGGCTTTTGATGGTAAATTGGTCCTTGTTGAATTGGGAGGTTTTGGTAGGAGTGAAAATCATTAGTTTTGTTTTGTTGGCATTTAGGGCTAGGTGATGAGACTGCATCCATGATTCTGTTTTGGAGAAGGCTATTTGGGTATTAAGTAGAAGTTTGGAAGGGCAGGAGGCTAAGCAGATGATGATGGAGTCATCAGCATATTGGATGACTGAGGCGTCAGGGATGGAGTGGTGGAAATTGTTGATGAATAAGTTAAAGAGGAGTGGGCCCAGTACTGCTCCTTGAGGAACTCCAGTGGGTGTAGGTAAAAAAGGGGAGGTTGATTCTTTCCATTGTACAGCCTGTTGGCGCATGTAAAGGTAGCTGGAGAACCAGGCTAAGGCTGAGGGAGATAGGTGCAAGTGTGAGAGCTGGGAGAGGAGTAAGGAATGGGAGATTGTGTCGAATGCCTTTGAGAGGTCAGGAAATAGAGAAGATACGTATTTGCTGTTGTTATGTGCTAGGTTGATTGTTTCAAGGAAGGAGAGGAGGGCTGTCATGGTGCTGCGGCCGGGGCGGAAGCCATGCTGGGTGGGAGAGAGGAGTTTGTGCTGGGTTAGGTAGGGCATTAGCTGAGAGTGGATGGTTTTCTCGAGAATTTTTGAGAGAGCAGAGAGTATAGCTATGGGTCTGAAATTGGTAGTGTCTGTGGTCTTTCCACCTTTGTGGAGAGGGATTATGAAAGCATGACACCAGATGGTAGATACATAGGATTCCTGAATGGATCTATTTATGAGAATGGATATAGGATAAGCTATAGATTCAGCTGACATTTGAAGTAAATTTGCTGGGAGGTTGTCAGGGGCATTGCGGCATGGTTTTAGCTTTTGGAGTAGTCGTTTGATAGTTTTGGTGGAGACAGGTTTAAGGGAGAACAGAGGGGAGAAGGAGGGTGAGAGGGGAGGTTAGGGTGGCAGGGTGAGGAGGTAGCATTGTTGGGTGGGCTGGGGAAAGTGGAGGATAATTTAGCTATGCAATCTATGAAAAATGTGTTGAATTCAGTGGCTGTTTCAAGGCTTGAGAGGTTAGGATTGAGGCTGGGGTTGGTATTATTACCAGAGTTGAGTATTGAGGAGATGGATGTCCAGAATTTCTTTGGGTTGTTTGAGTGCTTGGATTACAGGTCGCAGTAGTAGTTTTTGCGATCTTTTGTTATTGATTTTTTGGCTAGGTTACGTATATGTTTATATTCTTGGAGGGTGCTGGTGTTTTTGTGTTTTTGATATAGTTTCCACTTTTTGTTTCATTGATTCATTATTAGTTTAGTTTCTTGGGATAGCCAGGGGCAGGGATTAGTTTTGATGTGTTTGGTTTGGAGCGGGGCTAGTTTATTAAGTAAGGTAAGGAAAGTTTGGTTAAAATATGAGACAGTGTTGTCTAGTGGGAGGCATTTTAGTGGAGACCAGTTAGTAATATTAAGGCATTCAGAGAAGATTTTGGGGTTGAAGGAAGCTAAGTTACGAGATTGCTTGAACAGGTGTTGTTTTTCTATGTGAGAGGGTAGGTGGTCTATGAAGGCTGGTAAGTGGTCACTTAGGGGGTCTGGTATTAAACCGGCTTTGGAGATATTGTTGGGGTGGGTTGTTAATATCCAATCTAAGATGGTACCAGAGGTACCTTGTTTATTTGGCCTGGTTGGGATGTTTATTGGTTGGGTAAAATTGTAGAGGTTGATTGATTGAGTTGGGGTATCTAAGAGGAGGGGGACCCAGTTAATATTTATGTCACCTAGAATGTAGGTTTCATTTTTGATGTTTGAGCTAAACCATGAGAGGATGTCTTCTAGAGTTTTGGTATTGTCTCCAGGTGGGATGTAGATGGAGCAGATGCAGATGGATTTGTAGTTGTTAAGTTATAAGAAACCCACGGTCAATTCTGCATTGGCAAAAGTCAGGATGGAGTTGGTCAGAGGTGTAAAAGTGAGAGTGGAGGGGTAGGTAATAGCTACACCACCTCCTTTTCTATGAGGCCTATCATTGCGTATGATATGATAGCCTGGGGGGAGGATTTCATCATCTCTTATGGTGGGTTTTAGCCAGGTTTCAGAGACTGCAGTTATGTCTGGCTGGTTGTGATTGAGCCAGGCATGTAGGCTGGGGATTTTATTATGGAGGCTTTGTGCATTTAGGGTTGTGAGGCGGATAGCCTTGAGTTTGTGTGGATTTGAATTTGGATTAAGGAGAGTAATGCTGGGGCTTGGACCTGGCTTAGGGTGAATGTCACCTGAGAGAGAGAGTGATATATGGGGGAGGAGCTGACTGAGGAGGAGTAGAGACGATAGAGAAATATGATTTTGCTGGGGGAGGGTTTTTTTAGATAAAGCAGTTAGAGTAGGATGAGGTGTTGGTAGAGTGGGGAGTATGGTGGGTTTGAAAAGATGGGATGGGTTGGAGGAGTAGAGTTCAGGGGAGATGTGTGAATATGGGTGTGATGTATGTGGAATGCTTGAGGTGGTAGTATGTGTGGTTAGAGGTAGGTGTGTGTTGATGTGGAGATTAATTTGGGTAATATGGGTTAGGGATAATAGAAGTGTAGTTAGTAGTAGAGTTTGTAGGAGGAAGGTAGGCATTGTTGTATGGGTGTGTGAGGACTGGAGTGTGTATGGGAGAGGGTCAGGTATGTGTGAATTGGTTTGTGTATGGAAGTGGGAGGGGTTTGGTATAGGGTGCTTATGATTGGTGTAGGTGATTGAGGGGTGTGGTGTGAGGAGGTATAAGAGCAGGAGTAGTGGGGTTGGGTGGAATTTGGGGGTAGGGTAGGGGATCAGAGTGAGCCCGTAGGGTGAACGGAGCAGGATAGAGCAGAGGGAGAACCAACAGCAGAAAAAATATCAGCAACTGCTGTTTAAGTAGTAAGGTAAGCAGTGGTAAGTGGATAAGAACATATAAGGGAGACTTAATTTACAAAGATACATATTCTAATTCAAGTAGTTTGTGCTTTGCAGGGGGGGGGGTAGATTATTACAAGCCTTTTAGAGAGTAGTTGCTGGGATTTGAGATATTCAGTCAGTTTCAGAGAAAATGAAGCCCTACTGAGAGTAATGTTGAACTGACTTGAGGTTGTTAGGTGCTGCCACCTGGTGGTAGTATGGAGATAGCAGGTAGGAAAGGTGAGCAGGTTTTATTAGTGGTGCACTATGAAATGTCCTAAGACACTATTTAATTATCTAGGACATAGAAGACCTGGAGGGGGGAGAGTAACTATTGGTCTGTGGTAGGCTGCTGAATCACTCACACAGGAAGGCAGACATATAAGGTGTAGAAGTTACATTATTATAAGGCAACATACATTCAAAAAGTTAGTTCTGGGGAGTCCTCGAAGTAGCTCTACTGGCTCAGGCTAGTAGGCAAAATCCAGGGGAAACTGCTGAAGGTTTGCAGGAGGTAATCCTTTGATAGATTTAGAGGCAGGGAGGGAGCTTCCCGATTGAAGAACTGTAAAATGAGAGGAGAGACACACTAGGTTAGGTTGTATAGAAGTTTAAAAGGTACAGGTAAGAAGGTAGGAGCAAGTGAGGAATAATCAGCAGAGAAGGATTGTATGCAGGTTATTTAGTAGGTAAGTAGAGAGACCTATGGATATACATAGAAGAAGGGTGAAAATAGAGGGAGAGTGGTGTAAGAGAGATTAGTAGAAGTAAGTAGTATATAGGTATTAAACAATGCAGGGTAGGTAATGTATGATATAGGTTTGTAAAAGCTTAATCACTCTACAAATTCAATTCTAACACAGCACCCCAGCCTGCTTTATGAGTAGGGGGTTAACAAAGTAGTTAACAAGTAATCTAAAAACAATTTCAGGCAGACAAAGCACAAAAATAGCAATGTGAAGCACTTTAAAACTAGCTAACAAGTAATCTAAAAACAATTTTAGGCAGACAAAGCATCAAATATAGCAATGCAGAGCACTTTAAATTACTGCATAACTTGTCAGGAAAAAAAGAAAAAAATATATATTCAAATTTAAGTATTTCATGCCCCTACACTCAGCCTGTCCATCAATATCATTATTCCCATGTCTATCACTAGCAAAGGGGCTTCCCACTTACTATAGCACTGAGCATTAACAGAATAGACAGATAAAGAGACTAACATCATAACACCATATGGGATTGTATAAACCAATGTATTTCTGATAGATGCAGCTAACAAACACTGAAGAAATATAGAACAAACACAGAGCCTGAAGAGCAATACCCAGCCAAAGCCAATCCAACAGACTAGGGAGAAATAAAGAGAGAAAGTAAGTCTATCGAATCGGTCTTGATGCCCTCCACTGGTTCAAGAGGTCAGTGAGTAAGAAACTTGAGGCTTCAAACCAACTCATTGATCAAGTATAACCTCTCCACCCAGCTTGAATCCATATTATAGCATAAAAATGCATCACTCTTTAAACTACAGACAACCTGGCAATAAAGACTTAGAGCTGTAATGTCTTTGTCACGAATACATTACCACAGATGCAGCTTCAAATAAAACTATATAGTACTGCTTAAATACTATTGACACTTTATTAAAATAATATTTTTCCATATGTTTTTTCTTCCCCACTGGGGCCAGAGTCACTGAATCCCATTCATTTCCCAGATGAGCAAAAGTATTCTGTGGTATGTCAATCAAAGAGCCAACCACGAGATGACTTTTTATCTTGAGTCCATAACTTCATCCCATGATAGTAATGTAGATATCTGCATCAGTGCAGGAGGTAAAACTGCTTCATATGCAGAAGCATGCGTGCATGCTCCCAAACTTGTCCTGCAACAGTAGCAGTCATTATAATGCCAGCATTGCTAACTACACTTATGCTCCTGATGCAACTGTGGTCTTGCTATATGGACCATCCTCTGTCTTCCTCTGGAGTGGCAGAGCCAATAGCTGGAGATAAAAGGAGGTCATTATCCCACTGTACTCATCCCTCATTAGACCCATTATAGAGTATAATGCCCCGTTTGGTATGTACCTCACAAGACATCTGCAACAGCTGGCAATGCCACAGAAATACCTCACTAAAAGAATCACAGGCCTAAAGCAGATGCCATATGCTGACTGTCTAAAAAAACTCCAGCTATACTCTGTGGCATATCGTCTACTCAGAGGCGATCTCTGCTTAACATACAAGGCCATGTCAAACCCTGAGCTGTTGGACATGCTCCACTTAAAGAAATCCCAATCCCTCAGAGCCACATGCTCCAGGGATCTAAATCTTGTCATCACAATGAACAAAACATGCTGGAGGGATAGGTTCCTGACCCAGAGACTGCCCATACTCTGGAATAGACTGCCCATACATGTCAAGCAGAGCGCCTCATTGGCCCTCTTCAAAAGGAACCTTGATGATTGGATGGGAGATAGGAAATTCACTCCAGGGATCATGTCAGTCGCCCTGCTAGACAGGGGTCCAGAGAAGTAAATATTGTGGGAAGAAATATCCAGGGAATTGTTAAAGCTAGGCTTGCATAGGCCCTAGGGCTGATAGCCTAGTACCAACCTATGAACCTATAAACAAATGTCTCCTCCCATGCTGGGTGCACCAGCAGAAAGCCATGACTTTCCTGCTCCCAAATGAGCTCTTCTTGTTCCTAGGCTGCTAACTGAACTCATGTGATCTGAGTCACAATCAATGCTCTATTCCTCTGATACAAACAAAGGATAACTTAAGAAGTTGCTATTAATTTATTGATTAAGTGGTTATACCCCTTTCAATAGATCCAGAAGAAGAGACATGTTTACATGCACACACACACACACACACACACGCACACACACACACACACACACACACACACACACACACGCACACGCACACACACACACACGTATACCGTTTAGAATTAATGGTGCATGAGAGTCTTTTTTACCACTTCTATAGGAAACAAGTGGTATGGCACAAAGCAGCAATTACTGGAATGGCAGCAAATGTCCACCAGTGTACACTATCTGGTATTGATACCAAATCCATATCTGAGCTGAGGTACTTGATCATACAGGGTACCCATACTGCATTCAGGGGTAAAACTGATGAAGAAAGTATATAGGACTGCATAAGAGGCATTAGTTAACAGATTTTAAAAGAATTACTTGAGCTCTGGTAGTCTGAACAAGCTTACCTGGTGACTGCTATTACCTGAATTGCTGCAGCATTTGCTGATACTGTAATTCATTTAAAAAACTAACTTCTTCTGAACTTGCTGGTTGCTTTCTTGGGTGCCAGTTTTCTCTTCAGTAGGAGCGGTTTTAGCAGGTGAATTGCTTGTTGAGTGAATATTAAGTTTTTAAACAAACGTACAGTTGGAAACCACAGTACTTTATATCTACAAAGAGTAGAGTAATCCATTCAAAACATTGGCATTAAATTGATAGGGAGATTTTCCACAAATTTATTAATCCCCATGTCTTCACTAAATTTATATTTTCTACCTGTTGTATATAGCCTCAATAACTGCAAGGTATACCACTCAGTTGCACTTTTTACCACTGGAATTCAGCTTATATTATGTTTGAATAATTCAGAACCAATTTAAGCTTGGCCACATCCATACATAAATGCTTCCGTCTAAGCCTTTGTGCCTTCACTTTAACCATTTTACCATTACAGTCTTCATAGCAGCAAGTTTGACATAACAATCAAGAAAACAAACAATAAACTGTATGTGTCTGAGATGATGTGCTTTTACAATTTTAGTAAGATATAAAGCATCCAGCCATGTGGTAAACAAAATTAAAGCAATTATCACATGATTGTTACCTTCTAACTTTTAGATCATCAAATTGGAACCGTTTAATTTTAAGTCTCAAAATGTGGAGACCAAATGACTGAAAAGTTGGACTTGGATATATTAAGCCTGAAATAGCCATTTCTTGGAATACTCCCTTTGCCCCACAGTATGGCAACCTCAGAGCTGATATATTTGCTTTTGATGGGGTGTTGGGAGCTTGCCCTCCCTGCACAAAACAGTTTTAAAAGAGAAGATCAATGTGCTATATTTGTCCCTCTCACATATTTCTGTTTTTTCAAGACTTGACAATCAGATTCTCAGTATTTCGGCAGGGAGCTTCATTAAACCCTAATGATACCTCCATACTGTTTTCTGGGATCATCTTAGTAATTATCCCTGGTACCTAATATTGCTTGTTCATATTTACATTAATAATTCTAAAACCATACCACATACAGGCTATTGGAATATTTCATTTTATAATGTATATGATGGGGAACAACTGCATTGTTGTTGTTTGTTTTTTGGCTTTTCCCGGTTAGGGGTCGCCACAGCAGAACTCTGGTCCGCTAATGATTGGCAGTAGATTTTCACGAACGCCAAGGTGCCAGCTCGACATTCAACCAAGGCATGCCCATTTACGCATGTCTTTCAAACACCCACCCAACCGCGGGGAGGATATGCAGACTCCACACAGAAGGCACTCCCGCACTCCAGCTGAGAATCGAATGGGAGAACCTCTTGCTGTGAGGCAACAATGCTACCACTGCACCACCGCGGATATTATGGGGAACAACTGCATTAATAACTAATTTGTATGTTGCATCTAAAGATATTAAAATGAAAATGTTCTCATATATTATTTATATTGCAACAAGTTTTGTATTTCTGTAAACATTTCACCAACTAAGCAACACTGACATAACTGAAATCTTCAAGCAAGAAGAAAAAAATGCAACTAACAGTATATCTCTAGCTTGAGTCACCTATGAGACATTGTATGTTGGTTGTGAAATATTTCAGAAATGAATATTTACTGTGTTATTTTGACTTATAAAATCCAGTTTAAGGCCAACAATCTAATGAATGCAACCACTGCAAAGATAAGTTTGTGCTGAATACTTTTCCTTTTGCACTTTTTAGAAGCACTAATAGTAACAGAGGTATTTATGTCTACTTTCAATGTGAGGAAATACATTCATTTTGTTAAAGGCCTGGCATGTAATCATTGGAAGTTATAGTGTAAACTTCCTCATCTCCATTGAAGTAAATTATCTCTTTCAGCCCCATTGTCTAAGTCTTTTGTCTCATCTGTAGATCTCAGTTTCAACTCTTATAAGAATAAGACCTGTATACTTCTGTTCAGGAATGCAGTGCACTGCAACAGAGCATTCAGTTCATTTTGATTCTCTAGTAATCAAGGCTGGAGTTCTGTGATCAACTTGATCTGTGCTGCTGTTAATTTTGCTGTACATTAAAGGCTTTGGTGTCATCAAGAACAGATCTGAACATATCTATCATGGCTAAAAGTGTAGTCTTCAGCTGAGAAGTATCCATTATGTTTTTAATTATTCATGAACGTGCTGCAGTTTGCCACACACTGCTCTGTAATATGTCTGTGCTACATGCAGCAATCTATCATATTTTCAAGGTGAGTAAACACCTTGGGAGGAAAGTAAATTATTTTTCAACATATGCCTCTATGTTGCAAAAGAGTCACTTTATTAGGGCCATCCAGAACAAGACATAAGTTAAGTGGCTATTTTGCTATGTGGCTAACTCCAGCCCTCTCCCAATGGCCAAAAATCATATGAATGGTGTCAACTTCTTCAGAAAAAATTTATCAGTTTTACAAGCAATAACAACATGACATGGACTTCCATAGCAAACTGTCAATTATATACAGCTTTCAAATGTACAGCACATCTTTTGCAGTACACAGAGCACAGTGCTTACTCTTTTTATTTGGAAAATTACAACTTTTTAAGTACCATTCTGATGTAAAAAAGTTTTTAAGGAAGTTTTGTTAAGATGTCTTCAATCAAAACTCATGTGCAGTGCATGGAACACCACAATTACTCTCCGAATTAAGAACTATAACATGTTAAACTGAGAATTGAGATAAAAAGGAAACTAGGGAATAGCTTAACAGTTTCAAGTATCTGAGAGGGGTGGTTGAGGAGAAGGGAAGTCTGAATGAGGAGATCAAAGCTAGAATCAGTGGGGCTGCAACCAACTGGAACAGTGTCAGGTGTAGTAAATGACAGAAGAATGCTAAAGAAGCTGAACAGTAAGGCATACAAAAGAGTGGTGCAACCAGTACTACTGCATGCTATAGAAATGTGGGCAGTAAAGGCAGACCAGTTGAGGAAGTTGGTGATGGAGATGAAGTGCCTGAGACAGTGGCAGGATAAACACTGTGGGACAGGTGAAGAAATGAGGACATAAGAGCAGAGGCCAAAGTAGCTCTATTTACAGAAAAGGTGAAATAGAACAGATTTGATAGTTTCAGGCACATGTGGAGAATCCCATAATACAATCTGTTGAAGAGGATGTGGGACAGACAGTAAGAAAGCAAGAGGATATGAGGACATCCAGCAAAGAGGTGGCTGGATTATGAAACAGAAGACCTGCAACAATCAAGCTTGAGTTTTGAGGAAGGCAAGTGAGTGGCTCTGAATAGACAGAGATGGTGACAGCTGACATGACCCCCCCTACCCTATGTAGAAAATGGGAGAAAAAAGAAGGTGGGTGATGATGATGTGTTCAGAAGCTCTTGGTGCTATTAGGTTCCAGTGTTATGATAAATTATAACAGCAACCAGTGCTACAAAAGTGCAGTTGTTAGAAACTTCTCTAACACACACACACACACGCACACACACGCACACACACGCACACACACACGCACACACACACACACACACACACACACGCACACACGCACATGCGCACACACACACACACACACACACACACACACACACACACACACACACACACACACACACACACACACACAAAGAAAAGAAATGTGTGGCAGAGCAAAGTTACTAACAGCTTTTATAGCTTTTGATTTTCAAAGGGGCACTTCATTTTTGTCCACATTTTGGCCATTTTGTCCACAGCTTTTAAAATCATGCAACACTTTTTTTCTTCTAACCAGTAGTACACAGTAGAAATAACACTCTGTGGTAACACTGTGGTCTGACAAGAATTATGATTGGGTCTATATTACAAAGCCTATGTGCTCTCAACATGATATGAAGAATCACCTCTTGAGCTTTGTTTCCCTCTGCTCTGAAGGTAAATGGCTTGACCTGCATGTTCTACACACATAATACATTTGTTATGATTGGTGACTCATTCATCTGCATGCCCTACACACGTAATATATTCGTTATGATTGGTGACTTATTCATCTGCATGTCCTGCACACATAATACATGGTTTTGATTGGAGACTCATTCATCTGCATGTCCTACACACATAATAAATTGGCGATGTATCTGTTGAAGGTGGCAGTAATATTTTTTTTGTCTAGTATAATAGAATTTTTTGTGTAGTTCCTTAGCTGTTTATATCGAAGGTGATCTAGTGGGGTTTTTGTGGTGCACCAAGTGTCCCATGATTTATTTCTAAGTAAGATTTTAGATTTGGTGTCTTTTGAAAGCCATGGTGCAGTTTTATTTTTGGTTCTAATGGTGCGTGAGAATCAAGGATAGCAAGGAATTTGGTATTAAAGTAGGGGACTACATTGTCAAGTGATAGGTGCTTAAGGATAGACCAATTGCATGCGTTGAGTTCAGTTTGGAAGTTAAGGAGGTTGAAGTTCTTATTGGTCCTGACAGTCTTATAGTTGGGTTGTTGGGAGCTGTCTAACCTATTCTTGATCACAGAAAGTGATCACTTGGGTCATCTGGGCGGGTCCCAGACTTGTACATATGGGGATAGTTATTTATGAGTATCCAGTCAAGAATGCTCTCTTTGTTATTGGGTTTGTCTATTCTGGTGGGAGAGGTTATGATCTGTGTAAACCCATGTAGGTTTACATGAGTTGTAAATGATTCTGAGGAACATGTGTTCCAATCAATATTGAACTCACCAAGCACAATAGTTTCTTGGGGGTAGGTACTGGATAACCAACAAAGGAAATCCTCTAAGGTGGATGTATTATTGCCCAGAGGAATGTAGATGCAGACAATGATTATGCATTTGTTTTTATTGATTTGAAGTTTGGATATACGAATTTCTGCATTGTTAATCTGGGGTGGTACAGGGGATGCCATAGTAAAGCTTAGTGTAGTTTTATAGAGTATGGTTACCCCACCACTCTTCCTAGTAGTGCGGTCTAACCTAAGTATATTGTAACCAAGTTGAAAGTGGTATTTGCACCCAAACCAACCAAAAACATATACCAAAGGTGCAAAAGCAAAGGAAAGGAATCCAGTTACCATCCAAAATCGGTTATATTTAGAATCAACTTTATTTAGAACAGAATCCACGTGCAGATTAGAACATAAACACGTTGAGAATTAACCACAACTGTAGAGTTCAAACAAAGTCACACCAGGTCAGCCAAGGGGGAAAGAGAGAGGGAAATCTTGAGCACCTAGATTTGAAAATCATTAATTCTCAACGCGTTTATGTTGCAATCTGCACGTGGATTATCTAGCCACTAACAGTCAGTTCTCTGCTGAAATCCCTCTGGTTTGTGTCATGAATGTTTCCAACATGGCACATCATGGGGAGTTTATTAAACTTCATAACATGAAGTAGATCAGCTAGATTTGTTGTAAAATTTCTACTGTAAGCAAGTAAAGAAAACAGATATGTGCCTGTATTATGAATCCTAGAAATGCTAGCTCCTCATACTTGTTATGAGTAATGCTTTTCTAATTCTTTGTTGTAGCTGACTGAGGGGGTCATAGATTGTGAGTTTCTTTGTTTCCCATGGATCTCCATTATAAATATGGAAAGCAACCATTGCAGCTAGTGGGCCTGCATATTCACATAAGACTGTCAGTACTTTCAGATGGCATAATGGTACTTCCCATGCACAAGGTTCAGGGTTCGATCTTGACCTCCAGCCAGTACCTGTATGGAGTTTGCATGTTTTCCCTGTGTCTCTATGGGGTTCCTTCCACCTCTCCAAAACATGATGAGTGTTTTTCCACCTCAAGATCACCAAAAATTGAAGTTTGTGGGCAGCAGCACAGACACTAGATGGTAGCTATAGAGGGATGAGTTGTACAGACCAACCACATTGGGATGGGAGAAGACAGATCACAGACAATGCACTGTGTCAGGGCTATCCACTCAACATTGTAAAAAAACTAACTCCAAGTGATTTAGTCATGTTGACTAATGTCACTACCAAAAATGGGTATGAGTATTTTACCTGTGATAAGTGGGTTGAGGATCTGACCTATGCCAGGGACTATTGGCAACCGTGTGCCTACCATGGAGCCTGACAACCCTGGGGAAATAAGCTGCTCGCTGGATAGTGTCCAGTTGCCAAGTGCAGTGCAGCACATTCCCTTGGCTTGGAATCCACAGTCTACTACTCCAGAGGTGGACAGACTAGAAATGGTGTGAGAACTGTTGTGAGGGAGAGGCTTCAGAAGATAGAATTAGTGCTAGACTCATGGCAGTCAAGCTACATTGTATGGATAGGGCACTATTCATAATCTCAGCTTATGTCCCTGAACAGGGTTGTGATAATATGGAAAAGAGTGTATTCAGACAGCAGCTGTAGGATCTGCTAGATAAAACAGGACAACAGGAACTGGCTTTGATAATGGCTAATCTGAAGGTACATATCAGGACAGACAGAACAGGATATGAAGACTGCCTAGCTCCACATGGGTGAGACAACAGATATAAAGGAGCACCCATTCTAGACTTCTGTCTAGCAAATGGCTTGATGGTGGGCCATACATGGTAGACAGCCACAAGATGGCATACAAAAGTTGCCAACATGCAACTCGGGTAGACTTCCTCATAGTAAGAAAAGGACAGTGGGATAGAATCAGCAATTGCAAAGTCATTCCCAGTGAAACAGTCAGCGCATAGCATAAATCACTGGTTTCTAGAATCAGCTGCAAGTAGTGGTCAGAGAATCCACTAAGGTCAACAGAGACTACGTTGAAGACCTAGAAGTTGACAGAAGAGAAAGTCAAGGAATTCCTCTGGGCTCTAGCACCTCTGGTAGAAGAGGAGGAGGAAAAAGGTGGAGTTGAAGAATAGTGGTACCTCAAAACAGTATGCATGAGAACTGCAGAATAGATATGAGGCTGAGCCGAGTATGGAAATAAGGTACATAAGAAAGGCTGATAGTGGAATGCAGAAGTCCAAGAAGTTATCAAAAGAGAGTAGAAGTACAGAAAAAACTAGGAGATAGAAAAGAAGGGCCAGGCAAAGGAACACTGGTTGGCTAACAAAGAGGCTAAGAGAAGAGTTGCAATAACAAAGAATAAGGCTTCAGAACACTCCACCAGCTTCTGGAAAGTTACTCAGTTGACGGCGCAAAGAGACTCTATCAGGTTACAAGGCAAAGACAGAAAGATAAAGAAGATAGTCAGGCACCCTTCATAAGGGATACTAGCAACAATCTGCTCACCAATCCACAGGACATCAAAGGTAGAATGGAAGGAGTACTTCCAACATCTTCTGAATAGACAAAACCCCACAGAGGCTGTATTGCCCCAGTCACAGCCTACAATGAAAGAAGAGGAGGAGCCCACCCTAGAAGAAGTAAGAACATCAGTATGGGAAATGAAGTCAGGGAAAGCAGCAGGCTCAGATGAAGGCACAGTAATTATGATCAAGATGCTGGGTTAGATAGAGATGAAATGGCACCTGAGGGTACGCATAGCAGTATTGAGAGAAAGGAGTATGTTCAATAACTGCAGAATAAGCTTTCCAGTGCCATTGTAGAAGAGCAAAAGGGAGCTACATAACTGTGGGCAGTACAGAGATAACAAACTCCTGTCACACTGCATAAAAGTTCTGAAGAGGGTGATTGATAAACGAATCTGCAGAGTAGTAGAAAGTAAGATGGGAGATGAGCAGTTCACAGTCAGATCAGTATGTAGAAAAACTGACTTGATTTTTATAGAGAGACAGTTGAAAAAGAGCTAAACATATGGAAGGAGTCCAACTTGGAATTCCTAGACTTGGAGAAAACATATGACAAGGTTTTAAGAAAGCTGATTTGGGCAGTCCTGTGGTGGTCTAAAGGCCCAGAAACATTATCAAAATTAGTGCAGGTATGTACAAGGATACAATGATTCAAGTATGAACAATGTTCTGTCTCATAGAGGGGTGCCCAGTGGGATTGGGTGTGGATCAAAGTTCAGCTCTGACCCCCCTGCTGTTTCTACTGGTAATGGACAACATTAGCAAACAGGTCATGCTATGGAATAGACTTCCCATACATGTCAAGCAGAGCACCTCACTGACCCTCTTCAGGAGAAATCTTGATGAGTGGATGGGAAATGGAGAGTTCACCCTGGGGATCGCTCCAGTGGCTGTGCTCGACAGAGGCACTCGGAACTAAGGTCGGGTGGCACGATGCCAGGGTAATCCTGTGGCTGGCTTGTAAGGGCCCCAGGGCCATTAGCCTAGTACACACCTATGAACCTATGAGGTCAGAGTGGACAAATCAACAAAGTTGCTGTATGCAGGCAATGTGGCATTACAGGCAGACTCTGAGCAAGACGTTCAGCAAAGGATAGTAGAACAGAATGCAAAACTGAAGGCACAAGGGATGAAACTGACTGCAGATAAGACAATTGTAATGTCAGTAAAGGGTTAATAGGAAGAAGCTGAGAATTCAGATGAAAAGGAAACTATTGGAACAGGCTAATGGCTTCAAATATCTTGTAGGAGTGGTTGAGAAAAAGGCATGTCTGAATGAGAAGGTCAAAGCTAGAATCACAGGGCTGCAGACAACTGGTAAAGAGTGTCAGGGGTAGCATATGACAAAAAATGCCAAAGAAGTTGAAAAGTAAGGTGTACAAAACAGTGGTGCAACCTGTACTACTGTGTGGTACAGAAACCTGGGCAGTAAAGGTATTGCAGATGAGGAAGGAAGAGGTGATGAAAATGAAGTGTCTGAGATGGATGATAAGATACACACTGAGGGACAGATGAAGAAATGAGGACATCAGAACAGAAGACTAAGAAACTCCAATTGCAGAAAACTTCAAAGGGAAAAAGATTATGGTGGTTCAGGCACATGTGCAAAAAAGCAGAAAACAGTCTTGTGATGAAGATTTAGAACAGGCAGGATGAATGCAAGAGGAAATAAGGATGGCCAGCAAATAAGTGGTTGGATTTGGTGAGAGATGATCTGTGACAGTCAGGAATGATTGTCGAACCATGTTGGAGCACGGCATTGAATAGATAGAGATAACGACAGTTGATAGGACACATGACCCCAAGTAGAAAATGGGAAAAGGGGGTTGATGATGATGATGGTTTCAGTAGTCCATATAGTTATGTACTGAAGGCACATTTGGGCCCCACAGTAGTGCATGACCTGTCATTTTTTCAGTGTTCCTTGTAGGTGTACACTGGGAGTCCAGCAAATCCCTACTTCAGTACATAAGCTTGCCTATGCACACTAGTCATTTTGCTGTGCATGAGTTCACATATGCTCAGTAATGTGTCAGTGTTCTATGTGGATGAGTACTGTGATTACAATGGAAACCCTACAGTGCTCCATATAGTTACGAAACAGAATTACATTATGCACATATTAATGATAACAGACCATGCTCTTGGGGAATATAATAGTACTGCACCTTATATGTCGTACCTGTAGCCAGGTATATACACTGCATACATCTCATGATACTTGTTATATATAGCATTTCTGCAATACATTATGTTGTTATAGACTGCAATGTGTAATCTTATCTAATGTGTGTAACATAAATAGGCTTAAAGCATGCTTAGAATGATGAATGTTCCTCTAATGGCAGATGTGAATGATTCATTGATAATTCCACATGCATATGAATGTGTATTTTGTGGAGAGACAGGAAGATATTAGATCATACCAGAGAAATGCATGTTTACAGAACTGCCATGGTCAGCACTACTTTTCTGCATTTTTCTGATGAACATAAATAGTAACGCTAAAAAATAGATATCCACAATGAGAGATTCCTTCCTGTCATAAAACAACAAAAGTAAATATTTAAATTCGATCCTAGACAGGAACTGGAACGGCAGTTTACAAAGTTCAACGACCAACAGAAAGTAACTCCAAATAGCGTTGCTTTATAAAATAGAAACTTGTTTAATTCAAATACAGAGTAAGCGCTTTCACCATCAGGCTTCTTCAGACTACTATACTCATAGAATGCATTGACTTATATAGTAATATAAGATGTTAAAGTCAATTAACAACTATTAGCTTTTAAAGTGACAGAACATAAAACAATTCAACAAAACACTAACATTTCAAAGAGGTAGATCCTGATTTCATTCTTAAAATTGATGTATAATAATTTACACAAAACCTTATTCATAAAACATACCCTTACAGGTCATAAAAGTGCATCTAATTGTTATTATAAAACAAAATCTATCAAAACAAAAACGGCACAAAAATACGCAACAAAGAACATAAAAATCTAAATACATTAAACCATAACAACTAACTAAACTAATTTATGCCATCAAAACACAAATAATAATCCTATAATAATTAAAAAATAGGTATATTTCATTCAAATACAGCTTCTTTAAACCTGGTAACATCTGATATTAAAGTACTACCCATTGTGACTACAACTCTAACCTCATGTGTTCAAACTAACGAACACTTCAGGACTAAAATTAATAACAATAAAAACACTTTAAAATGTTCAAGTTAATTATGACTGCAAAAAAGATGCAGTACTGTACCTATTAGGTTTGGGTAGTCTTCTCTTCTTTAACACTGGTTTCAGATTCACTTTATCGTTCAGTCCAGGGTATTGATCAGCTCTACAGCATATAATCCATCTTAATTCGCACTCTTGGATAAAATTATCCAAGTCCCCACCCCTAATATTCGGTCTAATAGTTTGTATTACACGAAAACTAAACGTATGTATCAGATGTTACCAGGTTTAAAGAAGCTGTATTTGAATGAAATATACCTATTAATTAATTATTATAGGATTATAATTTGTGTTTTGATGGCATAAATTAGTTTAGTTAGTTGTTATGGTTTAATGTATTTAGATTTTTATGTTCTTTGTCGCGTATTTTTGTGCCATTTTTGTTTTGATAGATTTTGTTATATAATAACAATTAGATGCACTTTTATGACCTGTAAGGGTATGTTTTATGAATAAGGTTTTGTGTAAATTATTATACATCAATTTTAAGAATGAAATCAGGATCTACCTGTTTGAAATGTTAGTGTTTTATTGAATTGTTTTATGTTCTGTTACTTTAAAAGCTAATAGTTGTTAATTGACTTTAACATCTTATATTACTATATAAGTCAATGCATTGTATGAGTATAGTAGTCTGAAGAAGCCTGATGGTGAAAGCGCTTACTCTGTATTTGAATTAAACAAGTTTCCATTTTATAAAACAACGCTATTTGGAGTTACTTTCTGTTGGTCGTAGAACTTTGTAAACTGCCGTTCCAGTTCCTCATAAATAGTAACGCTGTTGATGTAGATGGTAGGTACCTGCGCATAGTCATAGGCTGGATTAATGCACAACTTGTGCTAACTTGATACACAATATAAACTAGCATGCATATACCTCTATCTGTATGTATGTGTTTTCTGTACAGTTAAAATATTTTGTATGTATACGCACCACTGTATATTTCTGTATGTTTCCTTGCGTGACATGTATTACCAACTAGTGAACTCTGTCATAAAATATACCTAATGCATACACATACATATTCCACTGTCAAGTCTGCAAAGATCGGTATGTGTGACCTTTGGCTTCACAACTATGTGAGCTTTGTGGCTGTTGTACACCATGCCTGATGCATGTTCACCTTCACCATTGCATGGCAGCACACCGTTGTAGCTACAAAATAGTTTGGGCAGTCTTTGCTGCTTAATAAGTTCATCCTTCGCCAGACATGTTTTGCCCTGCTGGAAAATTGGTGGAATACATCCTGAGGCTAGTATTTGACAATATATTCATGGTTTTCAAACTTACTTTGTAATTACCATGATCCTATAATTATTTATGTATGTATACTTGGCAGTCATTTCTTTGTGGTGTGACTTCTTGGCTGTTACTAAAACAATTGACTTGCAGTGCATTTCTGAATGATGAGGGTGTCTGTATAAGTTTTGCCATTATATCTTTTGCTATAGAAGATTTTATGACACCATTCTGATGTAACAAATATTAGGTTGCTTTAAATAACTATTATGTGTATGTTGTAGTGCTGACATCTGAGGCAGAAGAAATGAAAGAATATACAAAATTAAATGAGAAGAACAAGATGGCTATGGATACTTTCATAAAAGGACACTGTTAGGTATTCTGGTTTTGTCTTTCTGTGAGCACCTGCTTCTCCTGTATCCTACAAATGGGGGAGCTACACTCACATACACTCTACTTTAAAATTCTTATTCTGAGCATCATAGACACAAAAAAGGTAGGAATACTTTGGTTGACAAAAATTTCAAATTATACTCTTTCTTTATGGCTGTGTGACCACCGTCATATACATTCACTAGTCTCACAATTTAAAAATGTGTTTAGTCAGTTATTAAATTTATTGAAAACAAATATGGCCACTAAATTTCAGAGAATCAGACATAGCATACTAACAGAGAGAGTCCACTGTGCTGTAGTGAACATGCAGGGAGATTGTAATATACGTCTACAGAAGCACAACAAGTTAGCCTGTTGTTACTACAGTACACGCACAGGCACAGACACAAACACACATACACAGCCACACACACACACACACACACACACACACACACACACACACACACACACACACACACACACAGGCACAGACACACGCACACAGACACACACACGTATGCGCACACACACAGACACACAGACACACACACACAGACACACACGTGCGCGCGCACACACACACACACACACACACACACACACACACACACACACACACACACACACACACACACACACACACACACAAAAAGGAAGTAGAGTTCCTGTGCTTTCACAGCACCTAGATATTTTTGCCAACATACTGGTATGAGCAGAGCTGGAATCAGTAAGAGCCTTACTTTTGTGACATCAGCAACAAAATATATATTTAAAGTGATATGCAAATGAGAACAAGTTAGCCAAACTGGACAAAAAGCACATCACAGTTCAGAAACTTTCTGTAATACATAGCATATAACCTCTTCTGAGATCCTTATGCCTTATTCATATGTCTGTGCTCCTTAAGCATATTGTACTTCCACCAATTCTTATTGTTCCATTGTAAAGTAAAACACTGCTGTCTTGTACTGTTTATCATTGCACATATACTATCTAGAATACAAATCATATGTGGGCACTCAATGCTAAACATTTGTGTGCCTTTACAGTAGTGTTTCCCCATACCAAGTGTCTTGTCCCTGCCAATGATAATGTAGGACATTAGATAAGCTATCAATAACATACAACTTTTCAAGCACCTAAGGTGCTGCATATATCCAGGGACATAATGCTATACTGAAGTGCATGCTAACATACTATGTAACCCAGTATGAAATTATAAAATCTCATCACTGATAGAAGTAAGCTTAATAAATTACCACAAAAGAAAGAAAGATGCTCAGCAAAGATATCTAATACATTTGACCACTGAATATTTTACAACTGAACAGTTTTGACAAAGCACTATTTATAAGAATGTGAAAGGTACAGTTATTCAGCTGAGTAGCAGTCTTTACAGGGATTCTTTGTTTTCTCTCTATTTCTAGTATACTGTGAACATCCCCTCTCTCCAAATGTTTAATGTTACTTATATATGCAGGATACACAATTCTTGTATTCTGTGTTCTCTACCAAATCGTCTGCAACCATAACCCTGAACATCGTTGCTAAATTCTGCAATGCTAAATGCGCAGGGTTGCTGCTTGGTGTATCATATGTTCCAGCATGGTACAAACTGAGCACCAGCTGACAGATGTGGGATTCTATTTCTAAATCCCTTGTCTGTTATCAGGGCACTCAAGTCATCTTCTGCACTACAGTTTTACACAATGCAAGGGATAACTCTGAAGATGAATGCCCAAGTGTGACACAGGGTGATAACCTGAAAAAAAAACGTTTCTACAGCAACACTCAGAATGTATACACAGTGAAGGTAGGTGAGATACCAGCAGAATACAATGCTGCCTGTAGTAAGGGAAGGCAAGATGTCACCAAGCACTTTACACAATGACAGGAGGTGAGATAATGCCAGCCCACAATGGTGTGCACAGTAAGGAAACAGTGATACTGGCAGCGTACCACACATCTCAGTACTGGTAGACATTCTGAGAGGAGCTGGAAAGAAAACCATACGGTTTTAAAGACAAACCAGTTATTTCACCATAATGGTGTGGACAGAATGAAATAAAAAGAAACTTTAAAAAGAAGGTGAAATTAAATGTTTTAACAAACAAGGTTTAAACAGACTGAAAAGATAATTTTTTATAATAAATACCTCACAGAGATGTGGGTAATTAAAGCTGGAATTCCAGTACACAGCTTGTAAAATAGATACTGGGGTAGAACAAACTGCTAGAGTGGAGCGAATTATTTATCAGTGCAGATAACTGCTTGCAGCCTAATTCTAATGATTGTGTGAAGTTCAACACACCATGTGTTTCAGACTCTGGAATCAACGGGACAGCAGCCATAATATTGTAGATTCTGTCAGCTAACAACCGCAAAGAAAGTAAAGAAAACTAGCACAGATAATCTTTCGGAAACAAATGAGTGACATAAAATGGTAAAGTAATCATTATAGTAATAATGCAATAGTTCTACTACACAGAGACAGACAGATAACTGCTTTCATTTCTAAATCTGATTTTAAATTAATATCAGCAGTCTGTATTTGCTTTAGCTAATGTCTTTAAGCCTATATTAGTGATTTCAGTATATAGCTGCACTGCATCTTTGCTATTTAAATGTTTTAACTGTTGTTATTAAGCCCTGGTTTCATTCTTGGCTAATTCAGAACTTGTCTTTGTATTCAGGCAGTTAGTTCCAGGCAAGTCAGCTCAGAGTTAAGGGTCTAATTGCTTTCCCTACACCTACCATGTTATAGCTGTGATTGTATCTGCTTTTGCCTTCCCTTTACGATACTTTGACAAAATAATTCCCTCTCGCTCTCTTTTTTTATTGGCTGTTGACAATAAGCACTAAGTATAATTTAGCAAAGTCTCTCCCCTAAAGACCTTTGATAAAATTCTTTAACAGTGAAAGTACTGATACATTTTGGACTGATTTCATATCAAAGTAATAATTTTTTTTTTACTGTAATTAGTTTACTAGTTCTTGCTGGTGTCAGAAGAAGGTATCCAGGCTAGTTTTTCTATATTGTAATTTATAACAAATAATTCAGTACTGCACACGATGTACCAAGATGCCAGGTACTAAAATAAAATAATTCTGTCCCTGCTGGAGGGACAGGCTCCTAATCCAGAGACTACCCATACTCTGGAATAAACTCCCCATTCATGTCAAGCAGAGCATCTCACTGGCCCTCTTCAAGAAAAATCTTGACGAGTGGATAGGTAACAGGAAATTCACCCCGGGGATCATTTCAACAGCCTTACTCGATAGGGGTACAAAGAACTAACGTCTGACAACAGGACGACTGGGTATGTTCTTGGGCTAGGCTTGTGTTGGCTCCAGGGCCATTAGCCTAGTACTCATCTATGAACCTATGAACCTAAATTAAAGTTGAATGCATTTGCCTTGTATATCCAGTGACTTCATCATTGCGTCATTATAAACATATTATCTTTAATTGTAATTATCGTAATTTGACCCCTCTTATTTATTCATTTACAGGACTAGAAACTGTCATTTCTAAGGAACTCTCCCTCCCCTCCCCTCGGCTCCACCACACACAAACACACACACACACACACACACACACACACACACACACACACACACACACACACACACACACACATTGAGCTGCTGAATTTACTGCAGTTCAAAGAAAGTAATGGCATGACTTGCCCTTAAGAACAGAGTAAAAAAAGTTTGCTACCGATCTTCAGTTTTGCATACGTTGGTATATTTGGTCAGTCTGGAACAGAAGCCCTACAGATCAATTAACAAGTATTTGAATAAAAACAAGCATTTTTTTTCACCAAAACTATGAATACTGGAAGTATGGTGTTTAGCAAAGTATTTAACTTATATAAACCTCGTTCAAACTCAATGAATGTGTTCAAGTGTGCAGCGACTGCTGCTTGCCTGAACTCATATTTAAGTTTCAGGATGAGCTGTAGTCTAAATGTGCTAGATCTTTAGCTTTGAGTCAGTGGTCTTCGAATGCTTGGGACTCTAGCACTATCTCTCTCTCTCTCTCTCTCTCTCTCCCTCTCTGTATATATTTATATGGGTCCACTTCTGAATCTCAAATTTCAGTATCTCAAGACCAGAATGCCGAAAGTGCAGTTGTTCTAAACTGCATATTAGTGCAGTTGTTCTAAACTGCATATTATCGAATCTGAGTTTACCAAATGTGCAGTAGTTGTTGTGTGGTCTGTTTTTCTTAGTGCGCTGTCCCTTTAAGATTTAGTGGTTTTTGGATTGTGAACATGGCTGCTGATGTGTGGTTATGTTTGGAGATTCAGGTAGGTTTGTAGTTTGTAAGGGTTTTGGATAGAAATGTGGTTTGATTTAGTGTTTTGGGAAGTTTTAGGAGTAGGTTAGGGTAAGTAGGTGAGCGCGTGTGTGTGTAAGTGTTGAGAATGTTGATTTTTGTATGTGTAGTGTGTGTGTGTTTCTTGTGGGTATAAGTATGTGTGTAATGGCAGTGCAGGACATGTAAAAATAGGTTTCCTTGTTTTTTTTCATGTTAGTGTCACCTTGGTGCTCATATATATAAGTAGTGGGGTGTAAGGGGAGCAGCCCCCCACATGGGGGGTGTAGGGGGGGCATTCCCCCTTCTTAAAATTATGGTAACTTATGTGTTTTGAGTTTGTTTGTTTTTTTTTCTCACATTGTCGATGGTGCACGGGGCTTGCCCCCCCTTCTTAAATGTATGATAGCGTATGTGTTTTGGGTTTGTTTGTTTTTTTATTTTGATGTCGGGGGAGGGTTGGATCTTTAGTTGTGTTGTTTTTATCAATATTTTGAATGTCGGTATTTTCCATTTTCATTTTTCTGGCCTTTCAGCATGCTGGTCTTGAGATACGCAAATTCGATATTTCAGTATTTCGAGATTCAGAAGTGGACGCATATATATATATATATGTATGTATACACACACACACACACACACACACACACACACACACACACACACACACAAAATAAAATCCAGTACTTACTACAGAATACTGACCTTCTTTCCCAAATCTCTGAAACTGAAACTCTGAAACACACCCAGCCAGCTAATTCCTCCTCCTCCTTTTCCTCTACAGCTCATTGTACCTTTGATGTACCTGCTCCATAGAGCAAGGGATTTCTTTCAGGGATGACAGACATACCCCCAACTTCAGCCAGATATCATTTATTTTCCCCATTTGCCAACAGCAGTGGCCTGATCAATTTGTGGAGGACAACTCCTGCAGCAGGTAGAGAAGGACTTTGAAGTCTTTCTCTAACCAGCTTGGTGCTTGTCTGTGACTTTAATGGGTGCCATGCTAATAAACTGCCAGTACAAGAATGAGGCGCAGAAGTCTAATACTGCGATACTAGAATGTGAGCCACACCCACTGGGGGTGTGACTTCACCCTTTTTCACCCCTCATGCCCATATAGGGATGCTAACTATTGAAATGATGATTGTCGAAAGGATTTTTTGTAATAACAAGCCATGCAGTTCCATTTTTCTCAGTTATCTTTTCTTATGATAAATAAATGGAATCCCTCCTGGAAAGTAATATTAGAAAATATATTTGTCCCATGCAGTTTTTAAATTTTTAATGCATTTTTTTATTTTTTAAAAAAATAGTAATAATATTCTTTGAATGTCATATAACTGCTTTGTTTTACATGTTTTTAAGGGTATTCATATATTCTGAATTTGATTCCTGTAGCACTTTTGTTTTGGTATGGGGGTCACATGACCAATTATAAAAAATACATCAGGGGATGCTGTAGTTTGCTCTTTTGTGACATGGTATATGTACCATGTACTAGGGATCGCACAGGGGAAGTAAGATAAAATGGACTGACAGCAGCCAGACAAAGTTAACGCTGGCCTTACTGAACTTAGAAATGCAATACAAAAGGTGCAGCATCCTGGACTACAACTGAGGCATGAATAGTGCTTGTGCATGGGCCCGCACACAGCACAGCTTACCCACATTACATCTACAGGAGAAGATACACATCTGTATTACAATGTGAATTATAGATCTCAACATGGTTGAGCCTTATTCATTTTATTTATTTATTTTATTTTACATTTGTTGACCAGGATAGTCCAACTGGATACATGTCTGTTTTTAGCGGAGGCCCGGGGAGAAAAGCTCCAACATAGATACATTCAGGAAAAAATATACATATAGTAATTATTTATGAGAAAAAAATATTTTTGCAGATTTGTTCAAGCAAGCTAGTTTTTCAGATAGATCAAATGCAAAAATAAATTTAGTTTATAGACATACCTCCTATTGTGGCTACAGGACCCATACCTCATATAAACATTTACATATGGTGTTCATCATGATAAAGGCATCTTTTTGTAGAGTGATTCAGTGAAACAAGTATAGAGTTAGATCATATCCAGAAGTGAGTAGGTGTAGTTTCTCTGCTAGAGTGAGCAAGAGGATTTTTAGTACACGGTTTTAGAGGAAGGAGCTAATCAGGGCTAGGACATGGACATATCCAGTGTGACTTGAAATGGTGTTTGAAACTCTTCTTGAATTGGGCTAAGGAGGTCATGAGAGTAAGGTTGGCAGGGATGGAGTTTCATATTTTACCAACAGCATTAGCGAATAGAGAATTATTAGCTGAATTATTGGATTTGATTGTTTGGACAAGCAGTGTATTAGATGAGTGGAGTGAGCCAAGACTGCTGTATGAGATGATTATATTTTCCAGTGCTGGGGTGTTGTCTGGTTGTTTAAGAATGTTATATGCTTCTATAAACTGGTTAAGCTGGAGAAGACTTGGCAGCTCTAGCCAGCTGAGGTCTTTTAGATTAAGGCAGTGGTGTGTCCTATAGGGCGTGCCAGTTGCAAATCTGGCAATGTGATTTTAGCATCTGGCGAGTTTGCTAAGGTCAGATTTGCTAAGGTTAGTAAGCACAGGAGAGGCATAAAGAAGGGTAGAGAGAAGATGAGAGCAGGCAATGGCTGCTCTAGTCAGTGGAATCAGGAAGGATTTTTTCCTGTATAGTGACCCAACTTTCTTGTTTATGGATTTAATGGTTTGATTAACATGCATGTCAAATCTAAGATTGTTATCAACAATTACTCCTAGGAGTTTTGTATACAGGTCTGAGGAGATGATGGTACTGTTGTTAGATTTAATGGTAAAGGATACTGCTGAGGATTTATGAGTGGGTGAGAAAAGTAGTAGTTTGGTTTTGTTTGGGTTTAAGATCAGGTGATGATCAGAGAGCTAGTTTTCAACTATGGTGAATGTATTCTGGGTTTTTGACAGTAAGTTTATTGGAGAGGTGTCAGAGCATACCAGTGCAGAGTCATCTACATATTGAATGCAGGTAGCATCTGGGAACGGCTGTGTGGAGATCATTAATAAAGATAAAAAAGAGAAGGGGTCCTAATATCAAGTCTTGGGGAACTCCTATGGTATTAGGTAGCAGGCAAGAGAGCTTGTTCTGCCATAATACAGTTTGTTGCCTACCATTGAGGTAGGCTTGGAAACATTGGAGAGCTTGTTGGATGAGTAGCTGATGGTTGACCATATCAAAAGCTTTGGACAGATCCAGAAAGAGGGCTGAAGGTATTTTGTTGTTATGTGCCTAAGAACATTGCAAATCACCCCAGCTTATCCCAATCCATCTTAGTCCAACATTGTAAACAATTACACAGCAGTCTATGATAAGTGCAAATGAACTAAAATTGTTTATTAGAAGCAAGGAAAGTAAAATTGTTAGGACAGGCATTTATCGATCTACTGTCATGCATTAAGATCAAAATCAGCCTGTGTTTACTGATGAGACATGACATTTTACAGTTCTCTGATTACTCATGAAATATTTGGAAACGTATTAGGTGCCATTTTCAGTGGTGTCTATTTGTCAAGTACCTCACTGATAATGATGGTCAACAGTAATGTCCAGGACCAGACCGCAGGCCACTTTGATTTAATGAACTATTCTTATACATGAACGCTTTATATAGCAATATGTGATTGCAGGTTAGAAAATGATATGCAACGTGGAACAGAACACATGACAGAGAATAACATTCATGAGAAGACTTGTATCCTCATGGATGCTCAGAAGATATATGGAGAATGCATTTGTGAAATAAAGGGGGAGGCAAAACAGTCTAGAGAGCTAAGGAGTGAAACTGAGTAGTGGCCGGTATTAATGACCAAGGGGAAAGGACTACGCCTTGGTATAGAGGAAGAAACCAGCCAATGGCACTGTGAGATATGCTACGGCAAAAGCTAGACAGAATGCAATTGCCATAACAGCATTAGTGGTGGGCCTTCCACACTCTAGAGTTTAGCACCAGAAAAGGAGCACCTTCTCTCTCTATAAGGCATACTGAGTTGTATGCAGATCAGGAAGCTCATGGAACTGACAGAGGCCATGTTAACACTGCTCATTTCAGAACTCTGCTACAACTGCATTAGGGCAGTGTGGAAGGTCAGTGTCTAGTTCATTCTACTACATAATGCTAAGTTGTATTTGGCATGGCATCTGTGTAAATATCCTTACATGTTTCTTCACTGGGTATGTCATTAAACGTCAGCTGTGGCACAAACTCTAAAGGCAATGCATGGCAAGTGAGGTTATCCCACCTATGTATAAAAGTAATTCTACATGTCATTTGTCACAGTAACCAAATCTTGACATATTTCTTCCCAGGGTCAAAACCAGGAGCAACTACATCCTAAGCCTTAAAACATCAGACTGATGTTGACAGCAGAATGGCTGCCAATGATGCTGGCATATCTCTAATACTCACATGACAACGATGCTGCTATATCTCTAATACTCACATCACAATGATGCTGGCATATCTCTAATACTCACATGACAGCGATGCTGCTATATCTCTAATACTCACATCACAATGATGCTGGTGTATGTCTAATACTCACATCACAATGATGCTGCTATATCTCTAATACTCATATCAAAATGATGCTGCTATATCTCTAATACTCATGGCACAGCCTGAGGACAGTGGCACACAGTTGCAAAGTTTACTGACAATACTCATTACACCACAGCAGATGGATAACTCTTGAGCAGCAAAATGAGAACATGTCATTACAGCAGGGGTCAACAACATGCATCTCATCACCTGCTTCTTCTGCACAGACTGAAACCCTTGATAAAGAGGTTACCCTTTCAAAGATCAGACATGTACACAGAGGTGTGAGGGAAAGACATATTTCTCATCTAACTCTTGAGACATGCAATGTCTTGGATGCCCAGTGCCAGATGCACTGTGACACAGTTCCTACCTATGTTACTGCCACTGAGAGTCAGAGTCCTGCAAGGTATTCATGAGATATTGTAACTTGGAGGTTGTTTTATGGTGTGTATATTCATTAGGGCATGATTTAATGGTTGCCTCTTTCCATAAGTGACATAGGTGTCTAATCAGGGGAGAATTCACAATGTCCCATCAAATGGTCCAGGTTGTACTTGAATGGGGTTAGGGAAGGGTTATGCTTCACATGGATGGGAAGCCTATTTCAGAAAATGGGGATTCTCTGAGATACACACCTGATCCTTTAACATGTCCTATTTAAGTTGCAAGTAATGTTTAGATCCTTAGATCTAGTAGCTCTGCTGCTGTCTGTTTTGTGGATATGCAAAAGGTCCATCAGAGTGGGATTCAAGGAGGTCTTGTATTCTAGGCTTAAATCACCTCTCAGCAATCTGCAGGAAAGAGAGTATAGAGATAGGGCTTTGAGGCGCTCTGTACAGGAAATTGTGTTTACATCCTGTATTCCTTTTGTCAGGAAACTGTGGACATTCCATTTGTTGCACATGCCTGGTAAGATACATACCGAAAAGGGCATTTTACTCAATAATTGGTCGGATGAGGGCTGAGTAGAGTGACAAAATGACTTCCCTGGACCTAGATGCCATGCCCTTCATTCTACTACATAATGCTAAGTTGTATTTGGCATGGCATCTGTGTAAATATCCTTACATGTTTCTTCACTGGGTATGTCATTAAACGTCAGCTGTGGCACAAACTCTAAATGCAATGCATGGCAAGTGAGGTTATCCCACCTATGTATAAAAGTAATTCTACATGTCATTTGTCACAGTAACCAAATCTTGACATATTTCTTCCCAGGGTCAAAACCAAGAGCAACTACATCCTAAGCCTTAGAACAGCAGACTGATGTTGACAGCAGAATGGCTGCCAATGATGCTGGCATATCTCTAATACTCACATGACAACGATGCTGCTATATCTCTAATACTCACATCACAATGATGCTGGCATATCTCTAATACTCACATGACAGCGATGCTGCTATATCTCTAATACTCACATCACAATGATGCTGGTGTATGTCTAATACTCACATCACAATGATGCTGGTGTATGTCTAATACTCACATCACAATGATGCTGCTATATCTCTAATACTCATATCAAAATGATGCTGCTATATCTCTAATACTCATGGCACAGCCTGAGGACAGTGGCACACAGTTGCAAAGTTTACTGACAATACTCATTACACCACAGCAGATGGATAACTCTTGAGCAGCAAAATGAGAACATGTCATTACAGCAGGGGTCAACAACATGCATCTCATCACCTGCTTCTTCTGCACAGACTGAACCCCTTGATAAAGAGGTTACCCTTTTAAAGATCAGACATGTACACAGAGGTGTGAGGGAAAGACATATTTCTCATCTAACTCTTGAGACATGCAATGTCTTGGATACCCAGTGCCAGATGCACTGTGACACAGTTCCTACCTATGTTACTGCCACTGAGAGTCAGAGTCCTGCAAGGTATTCATGAGATATTGTAACTTGGAGGTTGTTTTAAGGTGTGTATATTCATTAGGGCATGATTTAATGGTTGCCTCTTTCCATAAGTGACATAGGTGTCTAATCAGGGGAGAATTCACAATGTCCCATCAAATGGTCCAGGTTGTACTTGAATGGGGTTAGGGAAGGGTTATGCTTCACATGGATGGGAAGCCTATTTCAGAAAATGGGGATTCTCTGAGATACACACCTGATCCTTTAACATGTCCTATTTAAGTTGCAAGTAATGTTTAGATCCTTAGATCTAGTAGCTCTGCTGCTGTCTGTTTTGTGGATATGCAAAAGGTCCATCAGAGGGGGATTCAAGGAGGTCTTGTATTCTAGGCTTAAATCACCTCTCAGCAATCTGTAGGAAAGAGAGTATAGAGATAGGGCTTTGAGGCGCTCTGTACAGGAAATTGTGTTTACATCCTGTATTCCTTTTGTCAGGAAACTGTGGACATTCCATTTGTTGCACATGCCTGGTAAGATACATACCGAAAAGGGCATTTTACTCAATAATTGGTCAGATGAGGGCTGAGTAGAGTGACAAAATGACTTCCCTGGACCTAGATGCCATGCCCTTACTTATAAGTTAAATGGCATAGAATGATTTTCTTTCTGCATTAGACACGTTAGTCGAAAGTCAGGTTACTATCCACATGAATCTCCAACTCCCTGACTACTGTGTCTACTTTTAGGAGTGTTTTATCCATGAGTTTATTTTCCCTGGGTGGCTGACTGTCCAAAAGGTACTGATATGCATTTCTTGACATTGAGTTTTAAGCCATAGCTTTGGCAGCTGTCATTTGTCAGTGTTAGACCTTCTTGTACAATGTTACTATAATGAGGTGTTTCTATGATTGCTCCACACTTGCAATCATCTGCACACATTGTAAGCCAGGGCTCCTTGACACTAGTCTTGACTTTTGAAAAATAGATGTTAAAGAGGAGCAGACCCAGCACAAAGCATTTTCAAGCATCCATGTAAGCCTCCAAGAAAAGACTCATAAATTGTTACCAGACCCACAATGGTGACACAGGCAGAAGTGGCAAGGGCACCAGTCTGCATGCATGGTGGTTGGGTAGGCCAGACACAATGTGCTTTTCCAGAAAGTGCTGCAGGCACTCATGTGGATTCGCCCAGAAGAAGGCAGCCAGGTCTCATCAGACTTCCTCAACACATAGTAGAACTTCCCGGACAAGGTCTAGGTTCCACAGCATGGTTCAGTCAATGACTAGAGGTTAAAAACACACACACACAAGGCCACAGAGATTCTGACAAGTCCAGCTCACACAACTTGAAACATAATATTGGCGCTTTCATTTTATTTTACAATAAAACTTCTTCAGATGATGTGAACCAAACACACGTTATTTAAATACAATTCTAAAAAGTCATGTGACAACTTTTTAAATCATGTGATCAGCTTAAAATCATGCGACAGTTGAATCTCCTGAACAAATCATGCATTAAGGCAACATAGACAATAAGTTAAAAATTGAATAAACAAACTCAAAACCTAAATATCTGAATGCATAAATCTGTAAACTTTCTTTTACCATACAATAATAAATAGTTTAATGTAAGAGCAATCAAATACTATACTGAGAAATTCTGTCTGATAAAAAAGGTAGAGATGTCATCTTTCTAAATTTCTTAGTTTTAAAAGACAGCTAATAGAAATCTGGTCATGAATCCCTGGCAAAAAACTTGCATTACATGTGCACTGCCAATATAACTCACGTTGTTCCAACTTAAGTTGCCATGGGCCTCCACATTCACTAGGGGTTACCTTTACCATAACGGCAAATTTAAAAATGTGGTACGGCCATTCCATTAAGTGTTTGGCTAGGGCATTGTTTGTTTTCATTTTCTTAATGTCGTACCAATGTTCAACAATTCTTTCTTTGAACATGCGCTATGTTTTGCCTATGTAGAAAGGAGGGCAGTCTTGACAGAGTGCAGCACATACTACCCCTCCTGTCAGACAGTTAAATGCTCCTTTTATGAAAAATATAAAGTATATAAATGAGGCACAGCTTTGTTTTTTATAAGCCTGTTGCTCAGTGCAGTCAAACATCAAAAAGTGACTATGAATTGCACAAAGGTAGGACAAGCTTCAATTTGCATAAGATAGTCACGGATTTTTCACACATTTCTTATTTAAATCTCATCATTGCTTAATTTACATAAATTCTTGTCAAACTGGCTAGAACATCTGCACCTAAGTGCAGCTATTGTCTCTAAATCACACTGTGTAACTGCAATGAATACTGCCCATTAGTTGCATGCTTTTACCTTCACAGTGTAGTATTCAGTTCAATGAGTGCACATGAATGTCTCATTGCATGAAATGCATTATAAAACTTAGTTACATGTGCAATAAGTTTAGTTATATATGTTTCAAGCACATGACTGATAACCACAAAGCAAAGTTTTATTCACTATATTGGACCACAAACAGCTGAAAATGAATAGAACATGCTATCACAGTTATTAGTCTAGCAATCTTCTTACAACAGTACAAGAGTACTTCCAATGTTTCTGCACAGATGAGATTTAATCTGAACTTTTAAGACGTTCTTTCTTTATAAAACATGGGATCTTTGATATAAGTACTAGAAATGTTTTCCCTAGAAAGACCACTTTTGTATCAACTTCTTACTTTTTGGATCTGTCATTATTATTTCCCCCTTATAATATTCTGAAATCAGTACATAAAGATACTTGACGTCAAGTTGGACCTTTTTTCCTTGACCCTGTTGATTTTGTTATGATCGTCTTTCCTACTACCAGCAGGATGCTCAATAAACATTCTTGTTGCTTATGAAGCTCGATTACCAGATCATAACCCATCAACATCGGCAGCCACATCCTGTTAGAGGATCTCTGTAATTCTGCTGTAGGAGATCCACATCCTGTTGCAGTGTCTCTGTAATTCTGCAAGTTCTGCATCCTGTCGCAGTGTCTCTGTGATTCTGCTGTAGGAGTTCCACATCCTGTCACAGTGTCTCTGTAACTCTGCTTTAGGAGTTCTGCATCCTGTCGCAGTGTCTCTGTAACTCTGCTTAAGGAGTTCCGCATCCTGCCGCAGTGTCTCTGTAATTCTGCTTTAGGAGTTAATAAAATGTTTCTACGAGTGGACGGGAAACAGAAAGTTTACTCCAGGGATCACTTCAATGGCTCTGCTGGACAGAGGCACAGGGAACTAATCTAAAGGGGTGGCGAAAGCCAACACATTCCGGCTAGGCTTATAAATGCCTTTGGGCAGATAGCCTAGTACCTACCTTTGAACCTATGAACCAGTTCTGGAAAGCTGCTTGTGTTTGGTTCTGATTTAGGAGTTAGCAAAGCAGGGCTTTTCCAGAATATGCACTGATGGTCTACCAAATCCAAGTATCACATCTCCAACAGGATGATTGGGACACTGGGAACATCTAGCACAGTCTGGAGTGTATATAAAATGTTTAAATAGACACTATTTGAAAGTAGCGGAATCCTTTGATATATTTGTATATTTACAGGTGAGAATTATCTTTCCCAATGCTTCCATGGAAATTTGTACACTGGGGTTTATTTCCCAGGCAAGTCTAAATTCTAAATTTATTATTGTGGTGGAATATACAGTCTGTCAGGATATTATATATATTGGAGATAATACTTTTACCCACAAATGAAAGTAACTTTAAATCATTGTACCTAAAGAGGCCAAAGTTTTTCCAAAAATAATCTAATCTTATGGTGCCACATTTTCCTGAAAGAGATTGATGCAAATCTGCATCCACATGTGCAGCCCAAAAGTCACACCATGTCATCTTTCAATCTCCCATTCTTAACTGTTCCCAAAATTGCCGTGATAGAAATTTATTCAGATTCTGGAACATTCCACACTGATCCAACCCAAAGCCTTTTTGTGCAGATTGAAAGCAGTTATTTTTATTCAGTTTAGTGTACTAGTGTCCTGGAAGACTCAGTGGGTTACTCTTAAACACCAGCTCATTAAGCCCTTACAACATAATTTCTGGGGGGATCTTCTGTACTGCCATCTTTTCAAAGAATGTATTCAAGCCCTTGTAAGTGATCTGTTGTTAGTTTTCTCCATATAGAAGAGGGAGGACAACATATGACATCAAGCACTGATTTAATTTGGCAGAGCTGCTGTACCATTCTAAAAGAGAGAGACCCTAGTGTCCCCCTCCTCCAACTGGAAATGTAATGTGAGTAAATCTCATCCTATTCTAGATTCACCCCATCTGACATGTAGTTGCTAATTAGCCTTTTTATGGTTGGAAAAAAACTGCAGGTGGCAGATAATGTATACCCTGTATAGATAATGTATACCCTGTACAGATAATGTAAACCCTGTACAGATAACATATACATTGTACAGATAATGTATACCGTGAACAGATTTACTATCCAAATGTTGAATTGTGGTTCATCTTTTATTCAGTTACTTGAAAATAAATGTTGAAATTGGAAACGTTATTTATTCAAAATGACGACAGTGGTAATGTTGATAATTTACAATTTGATATTATTGACATTACCCATGTTACTTTGACTTCCGGTGATATTTCTACTTATGTTTTGCAGGGGGGCAAGCCCTCCACACCCCCTACATACTATATATATATATTTTTTTTTCTGAGATCACACAACAGTGAGGAAAAGGTAAAATTTCCTGATCCCCACTGTAGTGTGATCTCCAATCAGAACGTATACCTCATATGAGCGACATTTTCAGATTGAGATTACAGAAACTGGGAACCATGCATTTGACAATCACTGCTTTGTGTAACTGCTGTTCAACATTTTTAAACCCCTTGTACAGATAATTTATACCCTGTACTGATAATGTATATCCTGTAATGTATGCAGAGCAAAGGAAGGAGAAACCAATATATACCTTTTTAATTTCTGTAGACAATCCAGACAAAGGCTTATCTATTTCCTAAGGTATTCTGTAGCCTTGGCCACAATTGAACCATAATAAACTCGGATCATTTTCTTTAGAATTTCACTGAGTTATATGCCCAGATATGAAAGGAATGAGTACTTACACGGAAGAAGTTCCATCGGACATTAGTTGATTTTTACTACTTCTGTTTATTCTGGATAATTCTGTAGCTTACATGCTTACTGAAGACATTTAGCTCATCAAAACCCACGGATGATCACAGTCAGGCAAGAGTGAGTAAAGTGATTTTAGGCATAAAGAGAAAATGTCATATATTGTGTCTTGATTTGATACCCCTAATATCGGAATTTCTATTCCTGGTAGTTAATGACTCAATATATAAAGCAAATAAAAGTGGAGACATAAAGCATCCCTTCCCAACTGGATTACAGTTAGCATGCCCTGTAGTTAGTCTGGTCTACAGTTAGCATACCCTGTAGTTAGTCTGGATTACAGTTAGCATGCCCTGTAGTTAGTCTGGTCTACAGTTAGCATACCCTGTAGTTAGTCTGGCTTGCAGTTAGCATGCTCTGTAGTTAGTCTGGTTTAAAGTTAGTATGCCCTGTAGTTAGTCTGGTTTACAGTTAACATGTCCTGTAGTTAGCATGGATTACTGTTAGCATGCCCTGTACTTACTCTGTATTACAGTTAGCATGCCCTATAGTTAGTCTGATTTACATTTAGTATCCCCTGAAGTTAGTCTGGTTTACAGTTAGCATTCTCTGTAATTAGACTGGTTTACAGTTAGCATGCTCTGTAGTTAGTCTGGCTTACAGTTAGCACACCCTTTAGTTAGTCATTTTTACAATTAGCATGTCATGCAGTTAGTGTATGCTACAGTTAGCATGCCCTATAGTTAGTCTGGTTTACAGTTAGCGTGCCCTATAGTTAGTCTGGTTTACAGTTAGCATATCCTGTAGTTAGTCTGGCTTGCAGTTAATATGCCCTGTAGTTAGTCTGGTTTAAAGTTAACATGCCCTGTAGTTAGTCTGGTTTACAGTTAGCATGCCCTGTAGTTAGCATGACTTACACTTAGCATGCCCTGTACTTAGTTTAGCTTATAGTTGGCATGCCCTGTAGTTAGTCTGGTTTAAAGTTAGCATGCCCTGTAGTTAGTCTGGTTTACAGTTAGCATGCCCTGTAGTTAGCATCTCTCTCTCTCTCTCTTGCATGTCTCTTACATCTCAATTTCTCTTTCCACCCTGTTAACAAAAAAAAATGTCTCTAGACTGATTATTTCTCAACTATGTATCTCACACATTGTTAATCTATGCCTTTTCATTGTAACCCAGTTGGTGTAATAGTATATTGAAATGTTTCACTCTGCTATATGCAATCAGCAAATAGTTTATGTATTCTATGTAACAGACCAATGGAATTTTTGTCCCCGGGCCTCTGTTGAAAAGGGAGTTATCTTCCAAACCTAGTCGGACTATCCTGGTAAACAAAGTTAAAACAAAATAAAATAAATAATCTGAAGATTCAAAGACTTGAAAGGGCACCATAACTTGGAAATCGATGCCTATGCACAAATACATACAAAATAATGTGTGTGCTTACTGGAGTACCAGGAATCACAGGTAAAAGACAGTGTTAGTGCAGCATGCATTTTTCCATTTCTTTATTCAGCAGGTATGCTGCTGGCCTTGATTATTTATTATTCTGCATCCTCACACTTTTAAAGAAGAATCCTTGCTATTTCTGTTCTCCATCTAGACTCCTTCAATCCTTTTCACATGTATATAGTGTATGACAGTATGAATTAGTTTTAACCAGCTGCTTGAATAATTGGAACATTTTATCTTGATTTCAATGGTAATGCTAGCAAACATGGCTTCTATGATTTCCAAATGCTAGTAGCCTTTTCCACTGTTTGTCAAGTGTCAAGTCCCTTATTCCTGAAGTGCACAAAACAGGATGGCTAAAGTTTATACACAATGAAACATGGAAAAAAGTGTTCTGTACTGTCGTCTGGCACTATTTGCTAGTTTTGAGTGACCAGATGTAACTGTTCTAAGAGATCATTCCATTTTGTTACTATTGCTAATTTTTTTTGCCATCCCACAGTCTATTGCCTTCTGTTTGTTTTTCTACCTTCTTGTATTGCCTCTAGAAATGTTTTCCGGTTCCCAACAGATCATGGAATGTTGCCTGTTTTTAACTATACCCTACACAGCCAATAGATACTCTTTGTAATGCTAAACAGTGGTATCTTGCTTTGTTCTTTCGAGCAGGACAAGCTCATTTGCATTGCAGCATGATCACTGAGAATACCATCAATCTTCATTTGGAGAATCATAAGATGTTCTTCGTGTTTCACTGTTGCAGTCATTACATTTGGGTTATCTGCTTGCAGTAGCCCTAAGTCAGCCTGATTAACAAAGTCTTGGGTCCTGTGTCGGTTGCTGTCCCTTCTTCCATGACGTCAGGTCGCCAGGCGTATAAAACATGCAGCTGATGCCATTACATCAGTCTTTCTTGCCGTGCGGTGCCCAAAGCAGAATTAATTCACAAGTGCTGGTCGGCCGACTCCTGAAATTTTCATTTTCGAGTTTCAGAACCAAAGTCTTCAACTAAAGCTAAGTACCACGTTGGGGAACTTTTTCTTGCTCCTTACTGATGTCAGTAAAAGTTAATAAATGTTAATAAATACCTCACAAAGATTTTATTTCATACTGTATTCCTTGCCTAGGCCCTGACCATGATGTACCTTGCTGTTGGTTTTGTGCTTTATTTAATCAGTGCACTATCCGTCGTCGGTATATTTTCGCTTCTAAATATTTCGGTTCTCGGTTTAATTATCCAGAAATATCGTCGGTTAGCCATCTGACTACCGGGATTCCAAAAAAATGCAAAGATAAAGACAGAGACAGGCCGCTTAGGTCCAAAGCTGCCGACAACACTTCTCCTAAGCCAGTCGCCAGTTCACCGGTAGTCAGTGAGGAGCTTTTGCAGCCCCTGATACCCCCTACTTTTGAATCGCAGGCCTCTACTGAGACCAATTCGAAGTCCGGTATGCCGCGAGATGCTTCAACTGTGGAACCTGTGGATGTCTCTACCTTGGATGGGTCTGGAGCTGCTGTGCAGGCACTGGCTTCTGAGGGTGTATTCAGGCCTATGGACTTGCATATTAAACCAACGCCTCCTTCTTCGTTTAGGCAAAAATCTCGAACCATGCCTAAAAATCCGATGCCCAGGCCGCATGCTCAGGCCTCTATGCCTAAAAAACAAATGATAAGAATGGCTGAAGATCTTATAACTCTAATCAGAGGAAGCCAACCTCCCCCTTCTCAGAGAACTAGGACTGAAGTTGTTTATGAATCTTCTGAACAGGATTCTGATTTTTCTGATTCTTCTGATGATCTGGATTTGCCCTTATCTACTTATGAGGATTCTGATGCAGAAGTCTCTATTCCCTCTGCTTCCCCTCCAGAGGATTTTTCTTTTGGTGAGACCTTACATACTCTAAGGGAGCATTTCCACTGGGAAAGCCAGGATTTTTCTAATTCAAAAAAGAGGCTTAGGGATTTCTTACTCCTGCCTCAGCATATTCCTTTAGCTATACCTCCTGTACTAGACATTGTTGATGATGCCTTTTCAGAATCTAGTTTGGCCCCTGATTCTTTGCCTCCTGCTCCCAGAAAACCTGACAGATATTACATGGTTCCTGATTCTCACAAGTTCCTTTTTAAAATCCTATTGCGGATCCAGAGTCTATTTCACAGGGACCCAAGGGCATTAAGGCTTCTACTGCTAAAAATCCTACTCCCTCTGAAAGAGACTCCAGGGCGCTGGATAGATGGGGTAAGAACATTTACACTTCTGCAACCTTGGCCATTAGGGCTTTAAACTGCCAGTTTCATATGTTAAAGTATCAACAACATATTATTGGATTGCTTAAACAGAAAATGATGTTAATTCCTGACTGTGCTGAAAATAAAGAATTACAGGATTTAATGCATTCTGCTGAACAGGTTGGAAAACATACTTTGCAATGTGGATTTGATTCATTAAAGGCCTCTTGCAGGTCTGCTGTTACTGAGTCTGTGCTCAGAAGGCATGCCTGGCTTAAGGAGCAAGATTTGCCTGATGATGTTAAAGCTAAATTGTTGGATGCTCCCTTAAATGAGGACCGCCTGTTTGGCAACAAGGCTAAGGAAGTTCTTAAAAAGATGGAAGATAAAGCTAAATCTATGCAAACTGTTAAAGATTTCTTACAAGTTCAGCCTTCTAGATTTAGTAGGCACTGGCCCTCTAAAATATGGTCCTTTCCAGCCCCTTCCAGGTCTTCTCAAGCCAAACCCAGACCCAGCAGAAACCCCAGGTTTCAGTCCCAAGGGACACACAAGACTAGGCAGTGGGGGGTTTCCACACCCAAACCTGGGAGAAGTAAGACTCCCCCTATGGAAAACTGTCTCAATGACTTGCTTTTAAAACTTCCAAACACTTCCCAACTGAATGCTCCTTTAGGTGGAAAGATTGGTCTGCTGGCCAAAAACTGGGAACTCATTACCCAGGTTAAATAGGTTCTAAATATAGTGTCCCAAGGATACAGATTTCATTTCCACACATTACCAACACCAAGCGGGTGGCCAGATCTATCCCCAAATCAGTGGGCAGAGGCCCAAAATCAAGTACTCTCTCTCTTAAACATGGGGGCTATTCAGTTGGTACCAGAAGAGGAAAAGGGACAAGGTTTCTATTCGAGACTTTCCCTGGTACCCAGAAAAGGCAATACATGTCGCCCTATCCTGGACCTTTCTATTCTAAACACCTTTCTGGTAATTCCAAAATTCAAAATGCTGACTCTTCACCAGCTGCTTCCTATGCTAGGCAAGGATGCATTGTTGGCAACACTAGAAGCATACCTGCACATCCCTATCAGGGAGTCTTGCAGAAGATACCTACACTTCAAAGCAGGTTACATGCACTATCAGTTCTCTGCACTGCCCTTTGGCTTATCTACTGTGCCCAGGGTATTCACAAAGTGCCTAGTTCCAGTCATTGTATTTTGCAGGCAAAGAAATATTCAAATATACCCATACCTGGACGATTGTCTAATTCAGGCCAAAAGCAAAGACATTCTTTTGAATCATCCTTCCTTTGTTCAAAGGGTACTGACTTGTCTGGGGTTCACCATAAATGAAAATAAATCACACCTGGTACCCTGCCAACAAATTATATTCCTGGGAGCAAGCTTGAATACAACTTCCCAGATGGCTTTCCTCATGCCAGAGAAACGGATTCATTTGACCACTTACTTCAAACAAGGGGTCACAAAACACAGCTATCTACAAGGCAAATACTGCAAGCCTTGGGGTTCATGGCCTTCTGCATTCTTCTAATTCCATATGCAAGGCTGCATATGAGGAAACTACAATGGTATCTCAAAAGCCTATGGTGTCAACATTCATAGGATCTAGAAGCAAGGATTCCTATCATACCTTGCCTACGCCTAGAGCTCCTTTGGTGGGCAGAGGCCTGCCACCAAAACAGGGGACTACCATTCACATTTCCCCCTGCCACCCAAATCTTAACAACAGATGCATCAGACTATGCATGGGGGGGGGGGAGCTCATCTGGCAAGGAAGTGTATTCAGGGCAAATGGAACCCAAGTTAAATGCACCTGCACATAAATCAAAAGGAAATGTTAGCTGTACAGAATGCTCTAATAGCCTTCAAGGACCACATTCTTCCAGGTCAACTAATGGTAAAGATGGACAGCACCACTGTCATGTGGTACATAAACAAGCAGGGGGGTACACATTCTTACCCCCTCTGCAGACTAGCTATGGCATTGTGGAACACAGCCTTGAGCTACCAAGTGAATCTACAAGCTCAATTCCTGCCAGGAAAACTAAATACACTGGTAGACGGACTAAGCAGAAACCTCATGGACCCACACGAGTGGAAACTGGAACCAAGGATTTCAACATGTTGACAAGCAAATGGGGGAGCCCAGATATAGACCTGTTTGTCTCCCCACAGAACCATCAACAGGACAAATTTTGCACAAGGATTCCCCACAAGCTAGCTTGGAACATGGATGCTCTATCCTTCAGCTGGAAAAACCTATTAGTTTATGCCTTTCCTCCTCTGCCTCTGCAATCCAAGGTACTACTAAAGATCAAACAGGACAAGCCAAGGACGATTTTAATTGCACCAGTATAGCCACACTGGTACCCACTCTTGCACAGTGTGTCATGTTTGGCTCCATGGCACCTGCCTCAGACTCCTTCCCTGTTGTCTCAGCAGGAGAACCAGATTCTACACACTCAGCTGCAAACCCTGAACCTAGCAGCCTGGCTAATTACCTAATCTCTCCTTCACCATCCCTCAGTAAATCAGTGATGGATATCATTTTAGAGGCAAGGAGGCCTAGTACTAGAAAATCTTATGCTGCAAAATGGAAAAGATTCAGTTCCTGGAACCAGTCTCAAGGAATGAACACAGCAGTGCCCGATTTACCTCAGATTCTACAATACTTGACTGAAATGCTTCATAAGGGCTTGTCTTTTTCCTCCATGAAAATTCATGTCTCAGCCATTTCAACTCATTATAGCACACAGCCTCCCCTCTTCTCTTACCCACTGCTCAAGCAGTTCCTCAGAGGGGACAAAAATTTAAGGCCACCCAGGAGACCTCCAACTCCAGCCTGGGATCTTAACTTTGTCTTGGAGAAACTCACTCTTCCTCCTTTCGAGCCAGATACTACTACAGATTTAAAATTTCTTTCCTGGAAAACAGCTTTCCTTTTAGCAATCATTTCTGCAAGAAGGGTGTCTGAATTACAGGCCCTTATGGCAGTGGAATCTTTCATCATCTTTCATGCGGACAGGGTGTCCCTCAGAACCAATCCCTCCTTCATGCCCAAGGTGGTATCCAGTGTGGCTCTTAATCAGTCCATTCATTTGCCTACCCTCTTTCCTAACCCACAGAACAAAGGGGAACGGATACTGCACTCTTTAGATGTGCAAAGACAGCTTAGATTCTACTTGGACAGGACTAAACCTCAAAGGAAATCTGAACAACTGCTGGTGGCATTTGCTGCAGGGACAGAGGGGAAAGCTTTTCCAAAACAAACCATTTCAAAATGGATAGGCCACTGCATTCATTTCTGTTACAAGCACCATGGAAAACCTATTCCATAGGGCATCAGACCCCATTCAACCAGGGCTGCATCTACCTTTACAGCCTTTCTCAGGGGTGTCCCTACTAGGGACATCCTAGAAGCTGCTACCTGGAGTTCTGTACATACTTTCACCAAGCATTATCATTTGACAGTTTTCTCTAAATCCAGAGCTGGTTTTGCCACTGCAGTCTTGCAGGGTCTTATAGCTGGTCCTAAGTCTATTTAAATTCCTCCTCCCAACCTTAGCTTTGGTAATCTACCCAAATGTAATGACTGCAACAATGAAACACGAAGAACATAGTACAGTTGTGTACACTTACCATAAATGTAGATGTTCGAGTGTAATTCACTGTTGCAGTCCTGGTTACCCTCCCTGCAGCCCCCTTCTTCTTTTGGCTATGCCTCTACTCTCACTTACTATGCTCTAAAAGCTTTTTGGTGTATTTGCTTTTTTGTTGGAGGTATATCCTTGTATTTATAGATTTAATTGCTTCCCATTAGGGGGCACCTGACATCTGGGGCAAGAAAAACTGATGTAATGGCATTGGCTGCATGCTTTATACCCCTGATGACCTGACGTCATGGAAGAAGGGACAGCAACTGATGCAGGACCCAAGACTTTGTTAATCAGGCCGACTGAGGGCAACCTGCCAGCAGATTACCCAAATGTAATGACTGCAACAGTGAATACACTCGAACATCTACATTTATGGTAAGTATACACAACTGTACTTTTCTTTCTCTGCAAGGTTACCTGTAAAAACAACAAGACAAGGCCATATTCTTTAGAATCTATTAGGAGCCTGGAAGTCATACCCAATTCTTCATTGTTTTATACTCTCTGACTTACAAGATTTTATCAAGGCTTCTTTGAATCCACTTCAAATCTGAGTAGCTCTTTTTTAAAATGTTTATTTTTTTTAAAGATTACTGCATGTACATCACTAAATTCAAGGTACTCACCATGCTTTTAAGGAAGTCTGTCTATTCTTCATTTCACAACAAAGTATTTATACACAGTATTAGTGGCTAGACAGTGCTTTGAAAATGAATAATACAGAGCTGAGATACTTTCTATAAATTTTGGCATTTAATTCTTCTAAAATGAATGTTTTTTCTCAGATTCAGCTCCCATGTTTCATCTTCTTCTTACTAAGTAAACTCATAAAAGGGACATGAATGGTATGCACATCACATATATGATATTACAGATCAAAATGGAAATATACGACTAGAAGATAGCAGCAAAAGCAGGCAGCTTGTTGCTCAAGAACCGTTTGCTTGAAATAACTTTTGTACAGTAAGTTTGGTAAAACTGGTTTGAGCAATTGATGCATTGAATAAGATGGCAGGTAGTTAAATATTAAAGCTATAATACTCATTCAAGGCAAAGATTTTGGGTAAATGTGTTGTACTGCAGTTAGCATTAAGGCTTCCTTGGAATTAGATTTAGGACTAGAGCTAACATATAATTTGTGTTAGATCTGGTGTTAATGGCCTGATTAGGGTAAGGTTTAGGTTTAAAGTTACAGTTATCATTAATGTTAGGTCTAATGTTAAAATTAGGGTAGGTTTAGATAGCATGGTTGCCATTGTCTCCTTTAAAACTGTATTTCAAGTTTGTTGAGCAGGTTATTGGTCTCTTTTCAGGGGAGACCTGGTTTAGAATTTGCACTTGTAAGGAAAATTTGGCCAGGGCACGTCCCATTCCTAGCACAGGGGAGGCTGGGTGTTTAATGTGTGAGATGGAACAGCAACATAAGGGAGCAGAGGTGAGTGCCAGCTCAGAGACTGTAAGCAGCATAGTAATAAGAATATTCAGAGGAAGCCTTTCAAAGAAAGCTGTTTGACTGGACTGAAGAAACAACCAGAGATGAGTGTATAGATACAACCCTCCAATTAACAGGTTTGTGGGATGATACACTTCAAGAAATGATTAATCAGAGTGAGCTGGAGAACGAGGTTTCATGAGGTGACATTATGGAAAAAATAAATGAAGGAGATACAGAATCAATGCCAGAAAAAAGCAGCAGAAAGACAAGGAAGGTGAATGCAGTGACAGTAGGAGCCACATGAGAAAGACTGAGAGAAAAAAGAAAAGAGGACAGTGCGAAGAGAAAATTTATGTTAAGAATACAAAAGATAAGAGATCAGGAACTGAACAGATACGAGGTATGGGACAATGAAATTTTACCTTTGGGTTAAAAGGTCAAGACTTCAGAGCATTTATTTGATTAACAAAGACACATTTTGTGACGGTTTCTTTGAGACTGTGCAAGGTATGGAGTGGCAACACTTGAAAAACATCCTTATTATCTAAAATAAAAATCACTTTCTTATTGCAGAACAGATCTTTCCATATGAATACTGCCAGCCAAATTGGCATTACCTCTGAAAGAATGATCTCATTTATTCAATCTTTATTCCAGTGGTGAGGTCATAGTGATGAAAACCACTTTCAGTTAAAGTGCACTTCCATTCCACATCCTACCATTACTTCACTAAATGTGTCATTGACACCAATTTGCCCTGCCAGAATGATCTCACACTGAACTCTGATAGGAAGAGTCACACAACATCAAGACCCAATCTCACCCTCTAATTAATCCTGTCTTTATAATGTTTCTGGGAGCACTTTGAAGGGGGTTGGCCAATAATCTAGTGAAAGACATGTCTAGTGCAAAACCTCTGCAATTTAGCAAGTCACACTATAACTTGCCCCACTGCAACTTTTTTGGATGACAACAAGAACTGAATGGAAGATAAAAGGCTATCCAAAGTATCACTCTGTAATTGAAGAAAGAGGAAAGGACATCTACCCCTTATCCTAAAAATGTAAGATCCTTTGTAGGACCTTCTATCAGATCCTGGAATGTATGAAGACCTTCCCTGGCACCCATCTCACCTTCACTCTCAGTTAGAAAATCATCTGTGTAGTGTGCAGCAGCCTGAAAATGTGATGTCTGCTCCCAACACTATTAAAGACTGAACTAAATTGCTCAAACATGGTACAGGTCACTGAACAACCCACCGGTATGGCTAAATCAAAATAATAGTTGCCCTTGAATTTCACGCCTAAAAGATAGATACCAGTCATAAAACCAAATATGAAAAAAGCAAACTCCAGAATCTATATCAAGTTTAGCCAATCAGGGGTCTTTGAACTGGCATATAATCTGAATGGCATCATGCAATGATGCATGGTTAGCCAATCAGGGGTCTTTGAACTAGCATGGAATCTGAATGGTATCATCCAATGATACATGCTGCTCTGAACATCCATCTTACTTATACTATAATTTACTGAAGATCCATTTGGAAAGATATATTATAAATTAATCTGAATTTCCCATCTTTCTTCTTAGGTACTAATCTCAGCAGGAAAACTATAACAACCTGAAAACGCAAATACAGGTAAGGGCACAGAATTCTCTGTGTCCTCTTCCTCAATACATTTATGCCTGAAAATGTTAATTCAATAGAGAAACACTTCAAAGTGCAACTGTTACTGGGTTGTAAGAATTAGATCTATCTCCAGTCACTTTCAAAATTGTCTACTTCAAATAATGCCTGGAGCTTTCAGTTTTCCTGTGGCATTAACAGTTAATAAGTAGAATAAAGAAGTTCACACTCCTTTTTTGTCATGAATTTGATTCTCATGTGCTATCGCTCACAGTCTGTAAATTTAAATACTACCCAAGGCATTATGTACTACTTAAACTATATTTAACTAAGGACAACAGTGAGTGACAACAAACTCGTTCTACTTATGACTGCCATCTAACATCCCAGAGTACATGCCCACTGGTGTCAATATATCATTTGAAATGTAGAAAAGATGCCAACATTAACCAGCATTTGACAGAGTCACTATTGAACATAACATTGAAAATACACCGATCATCAAGCATAGCCAATTCTTACTACCATGTATCACACCTAAAGTGTGCATTGAAGAAACCATACCCACAACTGATTCCATTCTATTTCTGTGCTTTGTGTTATGCAAATGCTGTTGTTTAGTTTGTCCCTCATTGTGTACAAGCTGCTAGATGAAGGAACTCAAGTGGGTGTCATTCTTTGCCATTTTTCTTGATAACCTTAAGAAGACATGGCAGGAAACGTCGAGGGTAGTGCTCCATTTATATCTGAAAGGTGAAGTCAGAAGGAGTCCACATTCTTTGCTGGCCCCACCATAAAGCAATACAGCTGTAGGTTATTGCAGAAAGACTATGTCAGGTCACAGTACAAGGCTGAGGCTTGGAATAGTTTGGTCAAGGCTGTCATCAGTGAGACCTTCATCCCACGAAGTGATGAACAATGTCTTCACCATTAAAGTGACATGAAAAGGAGCATGCAGGACCTCCTTCACCAATGGGAGGAATGTTTTCTAACCAATGCTCTGCCTTGATTGTGTAAGTACGGTGGCCCATTACCAGCCTATGCAAAACCAAGACTTGCTAACACAGAAAAGCGTTCACGTTTTTTTCTGTTCTGTAGAGCTTCTGAAGAGATAGAAAGAAACAGGAAAGGCATACCATGAGGGGCTACAATGCCTCAGAGAGGCATGGGATAAGTATGGCTCAGGCGTGAATGATAGCCACTTAGTAATAGCTCAGAAATTACCATCACTTTATCACTACTAAGGACATCAGTCCATAATTGTTTGACACAGTCACAAATGAGTGAACATGCTGTATATTTAACAAATATGCATTCCTGCTTGAATAGCTCTTGCAACATTGCATTAGTCAATGTTTCAGTCAGCCTAGCTGTGTATGTGTTTAAATCCCAACAACAGCAATTTCTGAGTATTACCTAAAAGTGTATTATTCTGCAATTATTCAGTTAAGTGCATTATTCTGTAATTATTAAGTTATTATAACATTGCAATCATTTAATGAGGAAATTGTATGAGTTGGAATGCATAAAGTATGCATGCAACAGTCACACAAGTCTTTGCCTAATGTGCTTACTATTGAAGGGATTGCTGTGTATGTCAACACACGTCAACACACATGTAACAAATCTTAAATTTGGCAGTGTAGATGGAATGTGATAAATTAAAATAATTTGCGGTTTATTATATTTTCTATGTTATTTCTCCCCCACCCTATTTCTCTCTCTCTCTCTTTTTTTAATAAATTGACATTTAGACCATAATTCTTGCTGCAACACAAATGACCACCAGCTCGAGGAGCTAGATTGGCCACACTGGGTAGACTGACATTCCTAAACAAATAGCTGTGGTAGCACTGCCACAGGCAGTTCAGACACAACCTGGAACCCAACCTGTCACCATTGCCTCCATAACTCTTGCACTACCTGCTCATCCTTCATCAGTTGGCTGTGCCTGGCAGCTGGTGCTCATCAGGAGTCGCACCACTGAAGGCGGTGAAAATATCGCCCATCAAAAGCTGACAGCAGGCTGGTGTAGGACAGAAGGGCCTCAATGCCCACATTAACAGAATAGAAAAAGTTCTGCATCAATTAATAAAAATCGATGCCTTCTCCGGAACTGACCAAGATGTCTGCAACAGGAAAGAGTGATGACAGTTCAGAGGGTGAGGACTAGATTCTCGCTGTATGTATGCTGGATGAGGATGTGTCTCTAAAGTCTCCTACCTATTTAAAATCATTGTGTCCCCCACCCTTTTGTGTCCATCACCATCCCTTTATGTTTTGTAGATCCTATATGTCTGCCCCTGCTACCTAACCTACCCTAACTACCTATCTCACTTATTCCTAACTACCTTTTGCAACAAACCTCTTTATCTAAAAAAATGTATAAAGGACACCTGTTCTACAAAAGAAAAAAAAAACATCCCATACATAGCTCTCCAGTTCACTTATGTTTGCATGTGGCATACTTGATTTGGTCCAACTGGCCATACAACATCATTAGGTTGTTGTCACACAACCCTGTATGTGGTGACTATCCAAATTCCTCAGACTACATGTAGAAGTTCTCTGTACCTTTTGAAGAAGTGGATAGCACCATCCTCCACATTCTATTATTTTTCTTCTGGTGTCCTACCCTCTGCTTGCCCCCCATTTTTCACACTACCCTATAAATCCTTTTCACATGTTTAATCAGGTCAAAAATAGATTTATACACGACACACAGACAGAGATGGTCCATAAACCAAATCATCAATTTTTGTCCTCAGCATTTGCATAAAGCTTTGCATGGCATACAAATGTTGAGTGACAGTAAATGAAAGCTCACACCTATGACAAACACTGATGATTTTACCTTCGGCCACAGTAATAGAGTTCTCATTGCACTTAATATGCATCAACCTGCTGTGCAACAGAAAGCAAGACTAAAAGCAGTTTGAGGAGACAGTTATTCTTGGATATATCACAGGAATCATGGTTTAATGTACACAAACTGGACCATTTCAATTGTCATCATTGTCATGAAGTCTAATGCACACATACTCCGCTTTGTGTAGTCCCTTAAAATATGTGATTTTAAGTTCTAGAATTGTGATTTACTTTGTGGTCTGATCAGGTAATTCTCTAATTTAGAGAATGTTGAGGGTGATTGCTGAGAATTCAATCAATTACAAGGTCATGCCAAACTTTACTTAAGGTGTTCTTTCCAATAACAATTTCCCTTATGAACTACTGCATAGACATGTTATTCAACTACCACTATCCCTACTCCTCTTTTCTGTAGTATACCAGCATCCCACACCTGCTCATACTTTTTCCACGTGTAAGTGCAAAACATCTGGACAAAGGCAAAAGTAATGAATGGACCAATGTTTAAACACAGGGACAGATTAGAAAATTACTGCTCCAATATACATAGGAAGTTGTCATCATAGAAGATGTTGCATTAGCATGGGTTTTTCTGAAGGACATGAACATTGTGACACACACACACACACACACACACACACACACACATATATATATATATATATATATATATATATATATATATATATATATATATAATATTTACTAACTTTAGTCATCAATCATTTGCTAGGAAAGTGCAGACTGTAAAGAAACACAACAATATTATGAGTTAAACACCTGGATAATCTTCAAATATGTGGACAATATCCTGCATTATCCATATTTATAAATACTTTACCATAATGATCATGCTAGATGTTTAAATGACACTAAACCTTTAAGTCTATGATCCTGAATAAGATGATTCTGTCTGGGTAGGATTAACTGCTCCAAAGGGTGCAAAGTCTTAACAGAAATTGAAGGCTATAATGTTAAATTTACGAGATCTTAGAGTATATCCTTGGTGTAAAGTGTCGGGCAGTTCTCTAATAATATGCTGTCTTGTATGTGTATGTATGAGTCTTGGTCCTGCTAAAGATTTCCACCCCCCTCCCCTCAGGTGTGTAAGACCTCTCTAACAGTTTGTATTGAATCCTCATCCTTTCCTATACTCTAGTAGCTTTCTGTTTACTATCATTACCTACCTTGCTGATTGTTTTTGTAATCCAGCTATAACCAAGGCCAGGGCCAGCATGTTCCATTCACCCTGGCTATGTGAGGGCTCACTCCGCTCTCCTACTTAACCCCCATTCCCACCCACACCCACTTTCCTTATACTTGTACATTTCTAGCCACACCCTCTTCACAAAACATCCAATCAAAACACCCCACCTAACACACTCCACCTATTATCTAATCTACAAAACCTCTCCCACTTCAATTACCACTAAAGTCATCACACCCTTAGCTAAACCAATTTAGCTAAAATACCTATTATTAAAAGAACTCCAACAACAAAGCCAAAAACTTCCAACCATCTATAAACATCTTGAACCAGCTATACTTACTCACTACCTTCTGCTTCTTTTAATATTAGCAGCAAGTAATACCTCTTACTATACTATGCTACATGAACCTTTCCCTTCCCACTCCACCTGTAATAGCCACCCTCAACACACAAGCCAGGAAGCTTCCACATCTGTAGCTCCATTTTCAATAACTCAAAAATTATATCATACACATCTTCCTCTCCTTCTTCATCCAAACATACCTGACATCTCCCAGAAATATGACAAACAGTCAAATTCTTGAAAACTTTAGTCTACAGAGCATCAAAACTAACTTTTAGTGGGGACATACACCCAAACCCTGGCCCGACCTGTGAACCCTACAACTCAGTCTCATAGAATGACATACAAATGCAATATACTCAAGCAACAATCATCCCTCCTAGAGACGAATCTGAAATTCTGATATTAAATATTAATATAAGAAGTGTCAACACTAAAACCAATGAGTTGTATGCTAACCTCTCCCTTTACTCTCCTGATACTGTATTACTTACCAAAACCTGGCTAAAACCAACCACTCACAGCAACGAAATACTACCACCAGGATATAATATCATACATATGGATAGAATGAGTAAAAGTGGAGGCGGGTTAGCCTTACTCTAAAAAACCCACCTCTCTATTAAAACATTAGATAAAGAAACCCTGCACCTTAAAAATGCTGAAGTAGTATTTGCCAAGCTAAACATCAACTCCAAAAAACATATATACATAATAGGTACCTATATGCCACCAGGGGATACTATCCAAATGTTAAAAAAATGTTTTACATTGGAGCAGTAAAACATTACCTCAAGAAACAATCACTATGGGCAAATTCAATATAGGCTGGTTAGACTACAAGTCCCCAAACCCCAAAAATTGCATCAACCTGCACAACTTCACTCAACTCATTCACTTACACACTAGGTTTAATAAGCCATCCAATAATCACCCCTCACTAGACTAGATATTGACAGCCCTCTATTCCTCTTCTGGCTGTCTACCAGATAGTCTCAGCGATCACTTCCCAACCTATCTAATCAGAAAATGAACTAACCCTGCTAAACAAACCACATTTAAACAAATAAGAAACAAAAAACACCTGAACCTCAACAACCTTATAGATATATTCAATCATTATAACTGGACACCACTGAAACTGCTGCCCCTACAAGGAGCTATTAACTATTTCAACTCCACCTTCCTATACATGCTTAACTCTCATGCCCCCATCAGATATATAAGTGTTAAAGCTAACTATGCCCCATGGTTAACAAAAGAAGCACAATCTCTACTTATGTCTAGAGAGAATACCTGGGCAACTTGGGATAAAACAAGGTCCAACCCACCCTCCAAACCTACCAAGAACTTAGAAATAAAGCAAAGAGGCAAATTAAACAAGACAAAATAAATTACTACTCTGAAATCCAATCAAAACATTGTAATAATCTGCAAAAATTCTGGTCAGCAATAAACAAGATACGTCTACCAGGCAAAATCAGAACACCCCCTCCTACCAGTACTAATAACTCATACAATATCGCTACTCAATTTAATACATACATTACTGAAGCCATCTTAGCACTGTTCAACAATCAAACTCCCTCACCTGTCAAAACTACAGCTGACTCACCAATGCTAAATCAACATTTTGCCTGCAACCTATAGCCACTGACACCAGGGCAAGTGCTAGCATTTCGGGTGCCCCCAGCAAGTTTCAAGTTGGGGGCCCTACCCAGGAGAATACGAAAAGTGTGACCACATTGCCATCATGCCGTCATCCCCATCAAGCTCATGCAGCACCATCACTGTATAGTGTTACTGCATTCAGACCATTAAAAAGACTTGAAATGTCAAGGTACACACTGACTAGCATTTAGTACCAATGTTACGTTATGCGAAGTGCCTGTACCACAGCAAGGTAGCCACTCACAATGGTACACACACACTGACTGGGACTGCACAGTGGTGCAGCAGTTAACATTGTCGCCCCACAGCAAGAGGTTCTCCAGTTCCATTCACAGCTGGAGTGCCTTCTGTGCAGAGTCTGCATGTCCTCCCTGCATTTACGTAGGATTCCTCGCACATTCCAAAGACATGTTTCTGTAACATTTCTCCCCGGGCCTCTGCTGAAAATAGGATCTGTCCTCGTCGGACTTTCCCACTCAACAAATGTTAAATAAATAAAATGTAGTACTAATAAATTATGACAAGCCCCTGTACCACAGCAAGGAAGCCACTCACAGATGTAGAGACACACACACACACACGCACACACACACACACACACACACACACACACACACACACACACACACACACACACACACACACACACACACATATACACACACACATACACACACACACACACACTGCTGACTGGCATTTAGTAGTAATGTTGCTACATTATGGCAAGCCCCTGTACTGTATCATTGTAGCCAGTCCCACAGAGGTACACAAAGGCACCCACACAGACTCCCTCACACAGGACAGTGACACAAGACAAATAGCTACACAGACTCACACACATGATGAAGACAGCACTACAGTAATACTGAACATTAAGAATTTAAAATGCTGGCCTTGTGAACTAATAATGATGCTAGAATAAGGTTTTGCAGTAGCATGCATTGTGTGACCCCACATATTTGATGAACAGACTAAGGGCCGGATTCACGAAGGCTTGCACGGAGTCTAAGAGTAGTGTAAGACTCCATGCAGCCTTCGCGATCCAGGAACAGCCCAAAGTCCGTGTAAGAGACAAGCTAAAACGGCTCTTACACGGAGTGGGCGTGGATAAAATAATCACCTCACTTTCAGCCGAATAGCATGCAAATGAGGATGATTAGCGATCCAGGAAGCCCAGAACAGCCCGTGTAAGAGCCGTTTTAGCTGCAGAAATGTACTCAGTTGACAACTGAGTATGTTTCTGCAAAAACTGCAATGGAGCCATGTCAGCTCCAAATAAAGGGTGCATATGTGCCAGGCAGCATGCCAATGGCCAAATATGTGGCCATTGGCAAAGTAACCTGATGCAAATATATTAAAAATATAATTATTTTTTTCGGCGATTGCCGATGTTTAAACCCAGCGCAGCCCCGCGCAAACGGGCTGCGCTGTATAAAACATAAAAACGAAGGTTTTAAACCCACAAATGTGGGTTTTATGCAATACATGGAATGTCAATGCAGGGACCAGCAGACCAAAACCAACATGGCCACCGTGTAGTGGTTGCTAAGGGGGGAAGCTGAGTTTAAGACATGTAACTAAGCATTAGTAGGCAATCTGATGCAAATGAGTGTTAGGATACTGAATTCCACTGTCACATAGCAAATGAGCACAGTCTGAGTAGTGTAAGAGTTACAGAAGGGGAGGAACAGAGTAGGAGATAGGTGACATCACAGGGGAATGGTAGAAAGAAATGCAGTTCATTGGAGGTCAGAGTTACATGACAGATGTCAGACAGATATCATGGAAAGAGGTGTGCCACTAAATAAGCATGAGAAAGTCAAGAAATGGAAGGTGTACACTGTTGCCTACACCAAAGTTTCTTGCTGGATGTGTATGCGCACGTGCGCGCCATGAAGCGCGAGTAAGGCAGTGTGCGCGCGTGTAAGGCAGACTGAGCATGTGGTAGCGTGTTGGGAGATGTTTAACACTGTTTGCGTGGGCGTGCATGCGTTTTAATCCGAATAAGCAGATTCTGAACCGTGTAAGTATGTGTGCGCATGTAAGCCACTGTGAGCGTGTTTCTGCTGGTTTTACACGGCTCCACCCTGAGGAAACAGAAAGGAAAAAGGAAGCAACAGATTTAGTAGGAAGCTAGCAGGGAATACTGCTGGAGCTAGCAGGTGAAAACAATTAGATGCAGGCAATTACACAGGCAGAATAGTAGCCCAGCCCAGCACTTAAAACTCTGCAAACAGCAGTGCAGGATGTTTCTCTCAAGAGACACTGCAAGACAGGAGTTACGTTATCAGAAGTGAAAACTGAAAAAGCTGAACTCAGAGCAGAAATGTTAGGGGCTGCCATAGCTGTCATAATGAGACATAGGAGACTTGCTGAGGGTGGTAACAATGCAGATGCTGCCAGACAACCCACAGTGAGGAGACGGAGAAGAGTGTACAGGCCCAGGGTCACCTACCACAGGTTACATGAGCTGGAGATAGTAGAGCGCTATAGAGTGGACAGAGACCTCCTGCAGCAAATAGTGGAGCTGTGCAGGTCACGCCTCACACACAGAACCAACAGAGGGGGAACCCATCCCAGTGGAAACCAAGGTATGTGTTGGCCTAAGAATACTAGCAACAGGTACCTTCCAGAGACCAACTGGTGATATGATGGGGTATCACAGGCATCAGCCTCCAGGGTATTGCACCAGTTCCTGGATGCCATGTCAGCACATGTCGGTGATCATGTATATTTCCGCAATGCCCGTGAGGTATTGGCCAGCAATATGCGTCTCATCCAGCAAATAGCGGAATACCCTGAGGTAGTGGGTGCAATAGACTGCACGCACATACACATCAAAGCACCAGCCGGTGAGCGGGGTAGGGCATACATCAACCGCAAGGGCTTCCCCTCCATCAACTGCCAGGTCGTGTGTGATGCCCAGGGCATAATAATGAATGTGTGTGCTGGCTGTCCTGGGAGCTACCATGATTCCCACATCTGGCATTTGACGCAGCTGTACCAGACATTTGCCAATGGGGACATCCCGCATGGACACCTAGTGGGGGATGCAGGTTATGCACTGGAGCCATGGCTGATGACACCCATCAGAAACGCACACACACCTGAACAGGAATGCCATAATGAGGCACACGCACAAACATGTAATGTAATAGAGCGTGTGTTTGGGCTGCTCAAGTCACGGTTCCAGTGTCTGGACACATCTGGTGGAGCCTTGCAGTACACACCAACTACATGTACCCAAATTGTCATGGTATGTGCTATGCTACATAATATGATCTTGCGAAAACAGCTGCAGCAGGACCAGCATAGGGCCGGGCCAAACAGCCCCCCACCATTGCCAAGGCCATCACAGGCAGAGCGTGACTCGGAGGAGGAACAACCTGAGCCTGCCCCAGTAGGCAGAAGGAGGCGTGCACAGTATGACCTGGCCTTGGCAAAGAGGCAACGCATAGCACATACACTGGCTCAGTAGGAACCCTGGGAATGATACCCCTCTCTGACTCACTCATATAGTAACAGGGATGCCTAACATGACACAACCTGCTCTCAAACATGTACAGGGAAGTGTAATATGCGCATCCGACAGAGGCAGCCCTGCAGCACCACCTGAGGCATGAATGCTATGTGTTAAGTAATGTAACACCATGTACTATATGCACACCTGAGGACCCTGACTAACATCCTACCCTCACCAAGCATCATGCCACAACATGACAATGAGATGATCAAGTGCAATAATTGACTGAAGTATCGCAGTTAGTCAAAGGGGATCCAATGTGTGCCAGTCTGGGATGACATGCTGAGCATGACATGATGCACCACCTGCTAGGACTGGCGTGCACCTATCAGTGCAGGCCGTATGGATACTGGCAAAGGCTGTTGTTACCCACAGTGTGCCCTGAATAGGTAAGGCTCAAAACACAAACCTATCTCCATAGGTATCAGAAGGGATAAGAATAAGATAAGGGATAAGTCGGAACAGCAAGATGCATGCAGTCTAAACTCACCCAGTATGGAGAATGTTGATATCTGCGCTGTAACAGAAAACTGAGTCAAGGCTCACAACAGCACCCTAACACTACCAGGTTACACCTCATACTGTGCTGTACAGCCTCAAAACATGGAACAAGCTACAAAAGGAGGGTGACTAGCAAGAATTGTTAAGGATAACCACACCCCCATGTTGGTACCACAACAAAAAGCAGCATGGACTAGCCATGGTCAAGTAACAGTGGCTAAAACTGCCCACCAGTTTATAGCCTGCTACAGACTACTGTCCCAACACCAGGGACTGCACCTGGCCTATGCTGGAATACATGAATATATCAAGTCCTCCAAACCACATTATATTGGGTGACTGAAAATACCCAGACATAGACTGGGAGCATTATACTAGCTCCAACAGTGTAGGACAAAAGTTCATAGAATCCATAAACCAAAAGGCACAGGAACAACGTACCACTCCCACAAGAGGGGTAAGCATACTGGATGTGATAATCAGCAACATGGGTACTGGATGGCAAGATGAGAAGTGTATTGCTCACTGGTAAAACCAGACCATAGAGTAATCGCACTGGATATACAAATCCTGACCACAGTCCCTGGCCAGAAAACCACAGTGGAAAACATGTGTTAAGTAATATTTGCACTCCTCCAAACTGATGTGGAATCCATTAAAGGTCCTGTGCAGGTACAAAATATGGGCCACACCTCAGAACCTGTAATACAGCCATTCCATGAACACTGCCAGGAATGCTTGGATTATGCAATCCTAAATTAAAACAAGACACAATGCCATACATGCAGGAATCTGGCATGGTGGACACCAGCCATAACCAAACCATGCAAGAGAATGAGGAAGCTACTACATGATAGAGCAAACATAAACAATGAAGTAATCACTGATCAGTAGTATGGCAATAAAATATGTCCACACATACAATCCACTAAGGCCAGCCACAACAAGTTGAATCTGTGAATCCTGAGGCAATGTTACACCTGCCCCAAGTACACAGACAACCCCAACTCCACCCAAGAAATACAAATATATGTGAGAGATGCAACCATCTATCCAAACTGGAGGCTGAGCTCCCTCAACTCAGTACTCCCAAAACTAGTCAGGAGGAGAAGGTAACCACACACACCACAAACACAGTCCCACATAGACCTATCACAACTGCAAACCAAACACATAAACACAGAAAAACATTCCCGGAGGCACAAATTACAAACACAGCACACCAACAGAGGCCTCTAAAGCAGACACCCAATCAAACAACCTCCAAACATAGCACATGCAACACATAGTACACAAAGCTGGTGTGCCAAACAGTCACAGGCCAGAAGGAGAAACAACATGCCTGATACAGTTGTAATAGGTGACTCCATAGTCAGACACACTGCTGTCCCGCACACCAGACTGAACAAGGGAAAGGGTACAGTAAGCTGCCTGTAGGCTGCCACAATACGCCACATAACAGAAGTATGCAGGTCACCCAAAGCAAGTAGAAATATGATGCAGTCATAGTCCATGCTGGTGTGAATGACCTGAGATGTACCTCCCTAGACTACATGAAAAGAGACATAGATGAGCTCTCTGATTATGTAGTCCAGGCCGGTATGACACTCACCGTTTGCAGCATCCTACCCTTACCAAGAATAATGCCACAGTACAAACACGGAATGATCAGTCATAGCAAGTGGCACACTTACTGGTGTCATTCCAAGGGGATCCAATGTCTGTCTGCTTGGGATGTCATGCTTGACAAGCCACGCAGCTGTTCTTGGGATGGCTTGCACCTGTTACCCCTCGGCGTCTGGATATTGGATAAGGCCTTTGCCACCTCCATAGAGCCTTTTGTAGGCAAGGCTGAAAAGACTGACCCACCACCTTAGAAAACATAAGTGGAAAGAAACATAAGGGTAATGCTGACCAATGCCAGATGTGTAAACCCCAATATGCATGCTCCCAAGGCCATCCCCAGTATGGAGAACATCGATGTCTGTGCAGTGACAGAAACCTGCTGCAAGCCTCCTGACAGCACACCAGCACTACCAGGTTATACCACATATCATGTGTCATGGCCCCAAAACCTGGAACAAAACATAAAAGGAAGGTGAGTATCCATATTCAGCACAGACACCCATACGTCCAGGTAACTAACAATGCACAAGGCATTGGAGTCCACCCATGTGCAACTAACTGTAGGCAAGACTGCTGTACAGTCTGTAGCATGCTACAGACCACACTCTCACACACAGGAACCCCACCCAGTCATCCAGAAGACACTGGACAGTATGAATGTCCCACCAAATACCAAACAAGGTACCACAAATTACCACATAGGTGGTAAACCATTATGTATGGAAGGAGTAATCAGGGACCTAGGGACACAAGTGGACAGTAACCTGTTATGTGACACCCACGTTGCCAATGTGGCTAGGAAGACTGTCTACATTTGACACCGTATCAGGAAAGGATTCACATCTATGTCAACAGAGGTCATTGTGCCCCTATACTGTTCTCTTATCACACCCATAATCTAGTACAATGCCTCATATGGGATGTACCTTACCTGACACCTGCAGCAGTTAGAAAGACCTCAAAGGTACCTCACCAAGAGGATAAAGGGTCTCAAATATATGTCATATGCTGCCTGGCTGTAGACACCCCAGCTGGATGCAGTCACATACTGCCTACACAGAGGCATTGCATGCCTGTTGTAGAAGGCCATGCCCAACACAGGAGTAATTGACATGCTCCACCCCAGAAAACTCAAAGCCATCTGAGCTGTGAGAGTGAGAGATGTCAACCTCAAAAAATAATGAAATAGGATGTGCTGGTGGGACAGATACATAATCCAGAGGCTCCCCACACCCTGGACCAGAATCCCACTCCATGTTAGGCAGAGCCCCTCACTGACACTCTTCAACAGGAATCTTGCCAAGTGGATGGATGATTGTAGAGTTACACTGGGGGTCTTCACTGTGTCATGTCCAGACAGAGGCACAGCAAAGCAAATCATAAATGGCCATAATATTCACATAGCAAGGGGTGGCAAAAGCCACACACACACTCTGGCTAGGCTAACAAATGCCCTAGGGTGGATAGACTAGTATGAACCTATGAACCTATGAAGATACAAATTGTACAGGACACTAAGGATAATCCCAAGGCTTTCACAACTGATGGTAGGAACCATGTTGGGAATTCACAGATATGCTCTGAATCACACAAATATCACAAACACACACACATATTGCCAACATACATCCTGACAGGTGCAGTGCAAACCCCCCCCCAAATGCAGAATATCTATCCCAGCAGACTGCTGGCCCCCTGACATTGCAGATGCTGAGGTAACAGCCAACATCTACAAAGCAAAACACACAGCAGCAATGGTATGAGATGGTGTCCTGGGCTTAGTGCAACATGGACTCCAAGATGAATGGAATGCCAAACTACACTACTGCTCAATGTCAGCCTTACCACAGAATATGTACCCAAAGAGCAGTGTACAACAACAGTGGTCCTTCTCAACAAAGATGTTGCCTGAATGGATATTGAAAACTACTACCCCAGAATCCTGAGAAGCTCGGTCTGCACAGCTATGGAAAGGATCAGCATGTACCACAGACATAAAGATATTGGGGACCTACTGACACCGGACCCTAACCAGTGTGGCTTTCTTAAGTGCAGATCCTGCCCCTAAACATGTTTGACTCAATTGAAACAGTCATTAAGGTCATTGATGAGGGCAATGTGGTCCACACAGCGTAGCTGGACCTTGCAAAGGCTTCTATACAATACCCTATGTGTTCATTATAGATAAGCTCACCAGCTTAAATATAAACCCCTATGTCAGTAGAGGGGTTGCAAACCAGACCAAGGACAGAACAGACATGGTCAGACATGCTGCAGCCATGTCAGACTACAAACCAGATATAACTGGCATCCCATAAGGCATGGTCCTGGGATCGCCCTCGTCTGGTATATATGTCCCATAGGTACAGGCAAACATGGAAGGACTGTGTCCGAACATGTTTGCAGAGGACTGCAAACTGCTCACCACATATGATCCACCAGCTGACACAAGCATCCCACAAAAGGGCCACATAGAAACAGACAACTGGTGCCATAGCCATGTCAGCAAGCTAATTGCAGAAAAGTGTATAGTCAACCCCCGTGGATATACAGTAAGTGCCCACCAATTACCACATAGGTGTTAACCCATTATGTAGTTAACATGTAATGAGAGACCTGGGGACACAAGGTGATAGATATCCTGCATTGGACAAACATGTGCTGTAGTGTTTACAGAAACATACCATATACCCACCTAATCATGAAGGTTGTCAGATCTAGATAAGGGAGGTCATTGTGGCTCTGCAGTCATCCTTCATCAGCGGTACAATTGACTACAATAGCCCCTGTGGGATGTACCTCAGCAGACACCTCCATCAACCGTAAAGTCCCCAACAGTACCTCACCAGGAGTATCAAAGAGCTTGCACAGATGCCATGTGTTGCCTGTGTTGCTGGTATCAATAAACATGCTGCACCTTGTACAATCTGAATGGCAGTGAGCTATGCACATGAGAGACCTGAACCCCAGCACTGACTTACATAGGACAAGCTGTACTGCATGATCCATAACACAGAAGCCACCCCACCCATGAGTGAACCCCAGTACAGGCTACCCATAGAGTCACTTATCAATCTTCCTCAATAGGAATCTTGATGAGTGGATGGGAGATGGTAGCTTTATCCTGGGTATCACTGTCATGTCACAGGTAGACAGAGGCACAGTATACTAACCATGACATATGTCATGGCAAACTCCACTTACAATGTGTGTTGAAGGACAAACACACTCTCCGACTAGCATTAGACATGGACTAGGGCACATCGCTAGTGTTTGCAAATGTACACCTATGTTGTGGAATACACTACCAATGTTGGACAAGCCTGGTTTAAGTAGTTCATATCTGAACAGAATGCAACATGGTCAGATGTACACAACTGGCCCCTAACCAGGCTGTTGTGCTCACTATCGAAATGTAAAGCAGTGATAGCACTAAAGCCCAGGATACTGTCCACCACAGTCAAAGTACTACCAGTACACTATACAGTACTACAGTGTTAGGTCAGTGTGAAAGGATGTTGACAACTGTATGCAAAGTATCCCATGCAAACACAGCAGGCACAGTATAATCCTGTTGTGTTCACACACAAAGCAGTTGTACAGTAACTACACAACATGACACACAACACACAACCATAAACGGGTGATATTTGTTGAAGTTCACACTCATCCACAAATGTGGTGGGCTGCAGAGTCCAACATATGGAATGCTCACACTGGGCATGCTCACACACTTTGATAAATGAGACATATGTCAGACAACATGCCATGGGAAGGCTGAACTGGGCATGCTCACACACTTAGGCCAAATCTCAGTTTAGCAGTTGGACACACATATCTGGTATTTTTATGTGTTATTCCAGGAACCAACCACATTACAGCAGTCTGCCCAGTGCACACAGTTAAATGACTACAGAGACATAAGTGATATAGTGGATCCCTCCCATATGCAAACATCTTCCACAGATGCACAAGTTGTTCATACAAACAGGGAATGCTATGGCAATAAAGATGTGCAAACAGTCTATCAGCAACAAATAATGTGCATTTGACAATTAAACATATGGGTGTAGAGGTCAACACTAGGCTGTTTGCCCTAGGGAATGACAGCTTAGCCAGAGTGTGCTTGGTGTCTGCCTCCCCACAGGATGCACATTCCCCTTTCTAAACACCGATGATGTCAGCACCCTATAAGTACAGCAGGAGAAAAGAAACTTCCCACTAATGTGAATAGTGCGCTCAGCTAATGCGTCCCTCACAAGTGTCATAACATAGTTGGGTAGGGGTTTGAATCCTGCAAATGTTCAGTGTGAGTGTGGTTGGTGTGTGTGCAAGTCTGTGGGAGAGAAATGCCCCTTTTGGCAACTGGGAAAACACACTACAGGATGCACATTCCCCTTTCTAAACACCGATGATGTCAGCACTCTATAAGTACAGCAGGAGAAAAGAAATCTCCCACTAATGCGAATAGCGCACTCTACTAATGCATCTGTCTCAAGTGTCATGACATAGTTAGGTAGGGGTTTGAATCCTGCAAATGGTAAGTGTGTGTATTTGCCTGATGGGCGTTAGTGTGTGTGTGAGAGAAATGTCCCTTTTGGCAACTAGGGGAACAGACTACAGGATGCACATTCCCCTTTCTAAACACTGATGATGTCAGCACCCTAATAAGTAAAGCAAGAGAAGAAAAACCACCCAGTAATGTGAATAGCACACTCTGCTAATGTGTCCATTTTGAGAGTCATAACATAGTCAGACAGGGGTTTGAATCCTGCAAGTGTGTGTTTTTGGCTGAGGGGGGTTCGTGTGTGTGAGGACAATGTCCCTTTTGGCAACTAGGTGAACAGACTACAGGATGCACATTTCCCTTTCTAAACACTGATGATGTCAGCACCCTATAAGTACAGCAAGAGAAGTACAATCTCTTAATAATGCGAATAGCACACTCTGCTAATGTGTCTGTCTCAAGTGTCATAATATAGTCAGGTAGGGGTTTGAATCCTGCAAGTGTGTATTTTTGGCTGAGGGGGGTTAGTGTGTGAGGACAATGTCCCTTTTGGCAACTAGGTGAACAGACTACAGGATGCACATTTCCCTTTCTAAACACTGATGATGTCAGCCCCCTATAAGTACAGCAAGAGAAGAAAAGCTTCCTAGTACCACAAATAGCACACTCTGCTAATGTGTCCGTCTTGAGTGCCATAACATAGTCAGACAGGGGTTTGAATACTGCAAATGGCAAGTGTGTGTTTTTGGCTGAGGGGGGTTAGTGTGTGTGAGGACAATGTCCCTTTTGGCAACTAGGTGAACAGACTACAGGATGCACATTTCCCTTTCTAAACACTGATGATGTCAGCACCCTATAAGTACAGCAAGAGAAAGGAAACCTCCCAATAATGGGAATAGCACACTCTGCTAACATGTCAGTTTCGAGTGCCATAACATAGTTAGGTAGGGGTTTGAATCCTCTAAATGGCAAGTGTGTGTGTTTGGCTGAGGGGGGTTAGTGTGTGTGAGGACAATGTCCCTTTTGGCAACTAGGTGAACAGACTACAGGATGCACATTTCCCTTTCTAAACACTGATGATGTCAGCACCCTATAAGTACAGCAAGAGAAGCAAAGCCTTCCAATAATGTGAATAGCACACTCTGCTAATGTGTCCATCTCTAGTGTCATAACATAGTCAGGTAGGGGTTTGAATTTTACAATTGGCAAGTGTGTGTTTTTGGCTGAGGGGGGTTAGTGTGTGTGAGGACAATGTCCCTTTTGGCAACTAGGTGAACAGACTACAGGATGCACATTTCCCTTTCTAAACACTGATGATGTCAGCACCCTATAAGTACATCAAGAGAAGGAAAACCTGCCAGTGATGCGAATAGAGCACTCTGCTAATGTGTCCGTCTCAAGTGTCATAATATAATTAGGTAGGGGTTTGAATCCTGCAAATGGCAAGTGTGTGTGTTTGGCTGAGGGGGGTTATTGTGTGTGAGGGAAATGTCCCTTTTGGCAACTAGGAGAATAGACTACAGGATGCACATTTCCCGTTCTAAACACTGATGATGTCAGCACCCTATAAGTACAGCAAGAGAAGGAAACCTAACAGTAATGCGAATAGCACACTCTGTTAATGTGTCACTCTCGAGTGTCGTAACATAGTCAGATAGGGGTTTGAATCCTGCAATTGGCAAGTGGGTGTTTTTGGCTGGGGGGGGTTAGTGCATGTGAGAACAATGTCCCTTTTGGCAACTAGGTGAACAGACTACAGGATGCACATTCCCCTTTCTAAACACTATTCAGCTGAAGGCCATGGCTCTGGCACAAGTTGTCTGTTTCTATGATGCCTCTTTGGAAGATGCTTGTGTCGGCTGGAGAGTAGATTATGGTGGCCAGTTCGCAGTCATCTGCATATTTGGTCAGCCACAGTCCATCCGTGTTGGTCTGTACCTCCAATAAATATATACCAAACAAGAGAGGTCCCAGGACTGAGCCTTGTGGGACACAACTCGTAACTGGTTTGGAGTCTGGCATGGCTCCAGCAATTCTAAGCATGTGGGTTCTGTCCTTGAGCCACTGTGCAATCCATCTAGTGACATAGGGGCTTATATTTAAGCTGGTGAGCTTCTCTAGAATGCCCAAGTGGGGTATTGTTGTGAAGGCTTTTGCAAGGTCCAGGTAGGCTGTGTGAACCACCTTCCCTCGCCAATGGCCTTGGTGACTGTTTCAAAGAAATCAACCAGGTTAAACCTGGTAGTGCTGGTGTGCTCTCAGTAGCCCTGAACCAGGCATCTGTTACTGCACAGATATCGATGTTCTCCATGCCAAGGAGTGTTTTGGGTGCATGCATCTGGAGGTTTAAACTTCTGGCGTTGGGTAGCATTACTCTTAGTTTCTTATCCCTTGTGATACCTATGAAGGTGGGTTTGTCATTTGAGCCTTGCCTAACATAGGCACTATGGGGTAGCAAGAGCCTTTGCCAATATCTGAAAGCCCAGGGTGACAGGTGCAGGCCGTCCCTAGCGAAGCAGGTAGTTCAACAGAAGATGAATATGTGAAGGTGTAGTGCCTGTGATTAGTTAGCAGTAGCATATATGACTGCTCATGTGGACACATGCCAGGTAAGTCATATGCACTGTGTCACAGGCAATGTACATGTGAACAGGACAAACAGTGACATCCTGTCAAGTGGGACATGGACATACATATAGTAAGCTATGCAGATGGCACTAGGAGTCCACAGAAGCTCTATAACTATGCATTGCAGGTGTGATCAGTATTCCAGGGTAATTGCAAGCAAACATGCATGCAAACAAAGCTACAGTAAACAGGGCTGCATGTAGTCCATTGTACAACAAACAAGCTGTACCAGTTCCAGTAGGTAACACTGCAAATATGCAGGCACTATGCACATGTACATGGAAATACACGGGTCAGATGGCTAGGGTCCAGTCTCAGTGCACACAAGTGTACAGACCATGTACTGTCAGGATGTACAATAACTGGATGGAAACCCATGTGCTCATACCTGCAGTAATACACATGTCAAATAACAGACACTGAGCCTTCACTCAGTGGTTCCATACTTAGTAGGATGTATGCTACCTGGCCTGCCACCACAGTATCCCTGACATATATGGGGACTCTCCCTCCTGTGACAGTTAGTTTTGTGTGTTGGGGCTGTCTAGCATGGTATGAGATGTGAGCATGCAGTGCTAGGGTGCTCCTGTGTGTCCTGTACCAGTCGTGTAGTACTGCACACATATCAACATCCTCAAACATCTGCATTGCAGAGTCCAGTGTGGGCAACATGCCACTTGCAATTTACATGCCCATCATTGTGTATTACTACATTCATTACCGTATCCCCTGTGCTACCTACGTATGTAGCCTTCTGTTGACATCATTACCACCAGTATGCCAACATGTGCAGATGATACACTATGGTACTTACCATGGGTGTAGACAACAGGACATGACAATCACACACTTACTGCATCAGGCATGCTGTGATATACCCACAATTAATTCAGCACACAGTGCTGTTAACAACATGATACTATTACTACACATCTATGTGGTCACCCTGTGCATCAGCAACATGTTAACCTGTACCTGCACAGTTGTTACAGATTGCAGGAGGTGGCACAGTTTCATCATATGCACAGGGTGTGAACTTGGTATGCCTGAGTCAGCCACCGATACCACCAATTGACATGTATGCGTATGTGTGTTGGTGAGGGACAGCAGTAGAAGGTGGGGCAATGTTGATGCAGTGTGTGCATGTATGCGGTAGCCCTAGGTGTTGTCAATTTGCATGTGTGTATGGATGCACACAGTTCTACCTCATGGCTGCCATATACTGGTGTTTGTGGACAGCCACAGACTGTACCTGCCAGGTCATACAGATCAGTGTCTCTGGCTACGGACACGGTACCTGTGCCTTGCAGGGGTGCTACGGACCATATCCAGTACCAACCCAGACTTGGTACTGTCATCAAAAGCAGGTGTTCGTTGACTGGACACAGATCCCTGTCGGGCCCGGCCAGAGCCACATGCACGTGGTCTCCTGGGGCGGTCTGATGACAGCACAGACCCAGCATTGCTGGGGCTGCTGCTGGCACTACGGGGGCGGCCGCAGCCCTGTTGTCATCTGCGACAACTGCCAGCTGCTGCTGTTGCTGGCATACGGCCACATTGATGCCTCAACCGCCCACCATTGCCCTGGCTCATGGACATGTAGTTGTGGAACCGGTCTAATATGTCCCCACAACGTCTGTCTATGACATCGGTGAAATCACGGATGGCAGCCGCAATGTCATGCATACTGTCATTCATGGCTGTGCGACATGCTGTCAGCTCCCTCAGACCCTGTCTGGTGTACCGTTCCATATGTGACTGTGCCTGCATGACAGCCTGAAACACAGCTGAGGTTGTAAGACCTCTGTGGGCATGTCTGACAGGGGCAGTATGCCCACGGATGCTCCCACGAGAACCCCTGGACATCTGTCTGTGTGGTACCATCTCTGGGCCATGCCCATGGCTGCTGTGTGGGGAGGCATGTGCCACAGATACCACATTACCCTGGTCAATGCCCACTGTATGCTGTCCATCACCTAGGGACATTGGTGACAAAGGGTGTATTGGCAGGATAACTGTGCGCATTGATGGGGTCGACAGCTGTGTACTGTCAATCGGCTGACCAATGGCGGACCCTGGCATACTTTCCTGTGCCATTACACAGATGTCATCATTATCAGTACCCACGGCACCTGATTCAGGTTCCCTGCTACATGACACCAGAGCAGCAACAGAACCTGTGGGAGGGAAACAGGAAACACAGTTGACAATGTCTACACATTACCAGTGATGCACACATGCACACATGCACACATGCACAGGTGCACACATGCACACATGCACACATGCACACATGCACAGGTGCACACATGCACACATGCACAGGTGCACACATGCACGCATGCACACATGCACACATGCACAGGTGCACACATGCACACATGCACACATGCACACATGCACACAGTTTCACACAATTGTACAGTACTCAGTATGCGTGATATCAACACACAGACACAGACACACCTACATGCATACAAAGAGCACTACTAAGTGAGCCAAATAGTACTATTACTATCAACACTATTACAGGAATTGTTAATACACACTCACCAGCATGGATAGGCTGCATTGCTGTTACACCAGAGGGTCCTGCAGACGTGAAGAAACTAATGTCAGTGGGCACAACTGTGCCATTGTTACTGAGTATGATACAGGTCAGTAGTACAACAGTCGCCTTTCACAGGTCAGCTGCTAATATTGAGGATATCACACTTGCACATTAAATACTATGGTGACAGCTACAAACCAAGGACACACCTCACACATGCATTAACTACCAGTGTACACAACAGTCAACTATACATATGGCATATTGCCTGCACGTTCACTGTCTTGCTGCTGCGTGGCTCCAGCCTCCATCATAATGCATGTCTGCTGCTGTTGTTGTTGCTGGAGGACTGGAGCCACTACACTCATGAGTAGTCCCTCCAGTCCGGTGAGTGGGGGATGTGTAGCCACCCCACCACCTGTGGCGACCTGTTGCCTGTGGATATCTGACGCACTCTGACGGACATGCTGATTAAATCACTGCAGTGATGTCGTACCTGCTCATATGTCCTATTATGCGTGCCTATGTCATTTACCCGACGGACAAGGTCTTGCCACAGTGCAGCCCTCTCCTGCTGATTCTGGCTGGTGCGTGAAAAGAGTATTGCATAATCCCGCACCAGGCTCTGGTGTATCTCCTCATCCTCAGCTGTGGAGTAGGTGGGATTCCGCGGGTGGGCCATGTACCTGAGAAAGAAAATAACCTGGTATCAGCAATATATGTCAGCAGAATTTGGCACACATACTACACATGCTACTCGACTGTTATGATACAACATATCTCACATATGTAGCATCTGTCTGTCTATTGGTGGATACACATGTAGATGGCCAGGTATCAGTGCTCAGCCAGCAACTGTGCAACAGTACCTGGCACACTCCATACGACATACTACCAAACCCCAGCAGTCAGAACACTGATTCAGGTCAAGAGCACCTCCTCACTCTGGGGTTTGTATCTAGGTACTGTATGGCCTACATCATTAACTACTGTGAGCTGACCACACACTGATTGCCCTGGATATACATATCCCACCTCCACCACCAGCACAAACGACTATAGTGCATAACATTACAGATACAAACTTTACACTTTGTAACAGTGACATGGTATCCTTTCAGCCCACTGGGCCAGTGGCAGATACAACCCACAATGCTGACCCCTACACAATTGCTTTCTACAGACATCTCCGAGAATGCATGGGTCATGCAATCCCATATATGACCAAGACACTCTCCACAAAGGGACAGCATCCTGTCTGGTGGACCCCAGCCATAGACAGATTGTATTACAGAAGATGGAAGCTACTGCAAGACAGAGCATAATTCCATAAAGGGAGGGCATGTCTGAGCAGCACTAGTAAGGATCTATTTTCCATCATACAAACATCCATGGGCAACTTTGAGAGGGAAATCAAGAGGGACACTACAGATAACCAGAAGGCCTTCTTCAGTTATGTTAGCAACCTGGTCAGGATCCATCCTCTATGCCCATAGTTAGTACACAACACATATTTCACTGACACCACAGATATTGACAACATTGTGGCAGACAGGTTCAGTGCAGGTGTCATCTCCACCAAAATAAGACATTGTTATCCCAGCTGACTGTAACCTCCCTCTCATCACAGATGTCCAGGTGAGAGCCACCCTCAGGACAGCAGAATACACAACATGAATGGGACTTGATGGTATCCCCAGTTGCATGCTACATAAACTCTGACAGGAGCTAAACACACATATAGAAGTGCTATGTAACACTAGCCTGACTACAGGATATGTACCTGTACACTGGCGCACAGCAGCAGTGGTTCCACTCCACGAAGGAGGCACCTCAACATACCAATACAATACAACACAATACATTACATTACAATACAATACTATACAATATGCTATTGCCCCTGGGACTACAGCAGCATACTGTTCTGCTACCCTGACCATTGTGACACATGTGGTGTGATGGTACCTGCTGCTGTCACACAGTTACACAGGGTGACTCATATGGCATATTACCTATCTGACTAACATTCATCAGGGGTATGTGTGACATGTACTCATGGGGAGTCTTGCTTTTTAACACTGTGTGGTTTATTGCAGGGTATGTCTTATCTGTGGGTAGGAACTTTTACCTCCACATGTGCACTCTATTGCAGTGGCATGGACGACACACAGCAGACATTTAGGTTGTGGATGGTGTGAGGTGTTACTATGGTTGTTGGACATCTGTCATGGGTGTGACTTACATATGTAAATCCGGGAGTGGTAACCTCTATGTGGGTAGTATATGTGTACTCTGTGGTGTTGTCAGTCACTGTGCATTGGTAATGTGTTTGAGTGCATTGTCACAGTGTTGTACATGTCACTGTGTCCTTCTCCATATCTGTAGCTGTCATGTGAGGTCCATACCATGGCATCCATTATGTGGTGTGGAGGGGTACACCGACCTACATTTCCATAGCTGACACACCATGTCTGCTGACACATACCATGTGCAGGTATTCCAGGGATAGTGTGCCACTGTGAATATCATTGGGGCCACTATTGTACACATTTATGACCCTGTTCACCCCTGACACATGCAGTGGTGGGCAGCCAATCACATATCTGGTGGTTACTGGTGTAGGTGATTTGGAATGTGGTATGGTACTCCAGTTTTGACACTGGTGTTCACTCCATGCCTTTGTCACCAGGCACCTGTTGCAATACATCTGTACACATGTGCCTCACTCAGAATTTATATACATCTCTCTCTCTCTCTCTCTCTATATATATATATATATATATATATATATATATATATATATATAGATATGTATATAGATATATGTATATGTATATATATATATATATATATATATATATATATATATGTCTGTATACATATACACATATATATATATTGATGTACATATATTGCTATAGATGTGGAGGGGGGGACACAGAGGGGGTGTGAGTGACAGAGGGGGTGGGACAGGCTGTGTTGCAGGTCGTCATATACAGTCATACCTGTAGATAGTCAGATCAGTCTCTCTATGTATATGTGTCTACATATATCTATATCTGTATGTGTGCATTACGTAGATATGTTTGTACAATATTCTATCTACATCTTTCTATGTATTCCTACATCTCTCTCTCTATGTATGTATACATATATGCATATCATATATATATATAAATAAATAAATATATATATATATATATATATATATATATATATATATATATATATATACACATACATATGTTGACATACATACGTATCCATATGTTAGACAGGTATATCAACATATTTGTCTACCATACTGTATACACACACTAACATACTGCTAAACATACATAACTGTGAAACCTACTTTGTACATGGCACTACAACCTCCAATCAACCAACATTGATATGTGCACATAGATGCTCTCACATACAAATGTATGTACAGCCTTCACTGATAGTTGCTGTATGTCCCCTGCCCTTTACACATCTTCATATACATATGGATACAGACCAATGACACATATGGAGGGTTCACAGTATGTAGACCTTTATAGTATTACTTTACATTACCTGTGTTTGTCACAGCTGCTTGTGTTGCCGTCTGGTTCTCTGTCCTGCTGCTCCACTTCCCAGTTGTCAGCTTTCAGGTAGCTGTTGCTGAACAATTTGTTTGTGTCTGCTTAATTGCAATTTTCTCTGTCTCTGTCTCTCTCTCTCTCTCTGTCTGTCTGTCTCTCATGTCCTTCTCAGGGTGCAATGAAAGTATTGCATGTGTGGACTGGGAGTACAGCATACTTTTGTAGGTATCTGCATATGCCCATGTGATGGCCTCTGCACCAATTGTTAGCCAGCATTTGCTAATTGCATGCAGCCAGTTGTGTACTGATTGCAGTTCTCACTGTGATTTCAGAACAGTGCTATAAAAAGGTATGTGAGATAGGCATAGCCCTTTCAGATTTTAAGGGCAGGGTCCATGCTGTTATGCTGTGGACACTGTTCTGTGAGTGTAAAGGTTGGTATCTCTCTCATATTTCCAGGTGTGTTGTAGATTAACATTCCTCCATTCATTTCTCCAGTTTCCTGTACTAACTGTGTATGTACACTGACACCTACAACTACTACTACTGTTAATGTGTGTGCGTGTGCTTTCCTTTCACTTTTGCTTGCACTTTGTTGCTAAGGCTTCAATAGTTGCCCTTTACAGTCACTACTTGTATGCCTGCTAGGTGTCTTGACTGTAGTGTGCTGCTGTAGCTTTCCTATTTTCCATGTACATTCACACCTTGGAATGCTTGCTATATCTGCTGGGGTGTTACAGCATGCAGTGTGGTCTGGCCATGGTGTGGGCCTTGACATCTATTAGGGTATTTGAGTATGCTGCTGAGCAGGCCCCAGAGACTTTCAGGTTCATCTGTTATGTGCCTCATGGAATGGTACATATCAGTGGGGTACACCCATTAAAATGTCTGGTATGCTGCAGTTGTGACTGTGGCTTAGCATGAGCATATGTATTACTACACTTTTTCTGCCATGCAAGTCATGAATACTTTCAGGACTCCATAGTTACCATTGCATGTGTTACACCTTTCTGCCTACTGTTTGTATATTTCACATGGGGTCTGTGGGGCATCCCTGTAAGTCATTCACTGTTGCTATGTCTAGGCTCTTAACTATTCAAATATGGTGGTGTCAGACCCGTCATGTGTACAGATATTTGCAGGTTGTCCACATTTCTGCTTCATATTTTGGTCAATATCTCATGCACACCTTTTTCTGGCAAGTCACTCTGGGCTCAAGTCAGAATATGGTGACAAACATTCAAGTTTCAGACTGCATACCCTTCCAAACATCCCACAAAGTGCAGACCCTGTTACTCTCTGAACTGTCTGCGTTTGTTGTAACATTATTTGTAATGTGTCCCTGGTTTTGGGCCTTTGCTCCACATATTTTATTACTTGGTCCAGATGTGTTCCTGTAAGAGGTTGTGGGGTATGGGCAGTGCTTATCCTGCTGTGAGTATGTGTGTGGCTTGCAAGGTGCTATAGTGACATTATTACCTACTAGCTTCCAACTAGCATGGCTGTTTCTGTTCACACACTACTATTATGGAAATCCACTAGTTTTGATAGTAATTCTAAATGGCATGCTTTGTGTACTACACATCTATATTCCCTTTACATTCATTCCTACTATTACATGATATATTTATTTTAGCACAATGTTCTTGTATAAGAGTCATGGCTTAGTGGTAAGTCATGCAGGCAACTGTTTCCAAGGTTCGGGACTCACAGTGGGATTTTATTTTGCTTTTGAGCTGAGTACAGGACCTGTCAATCAAAGTGACTAAGGCACTTTTAAGCAGTTGTAACCAGGTTAGCGCTGGTTTGCGCAGAGCTCACGCATGCGCACTGGCGGTTAGCTCACGACACCCCTTACAACCGCTTAAACGTGCTTACTCTTGCGCACACCTGCGCTATTTTCTTTGAAAGAAAAGAAAATGGGGAGACAGGAAAGTGGTGAAAAAGGGGTCACAAAGAGGGTAAGACAGTAGGGAAACAAGCTTGGGATGTGCAGGAGGGATGTAGGTAAGGCCCATAGCTGCCCATTTCTTCATCAGCAACAGCTGTGCATATGTATGTAATTTGGTGTGACATTTGAAACCTTCCACCCCTGAGAGAGGTGTCAGGACAACAATAATACTTGTTGTACAGCCAATTGTAATTGATAGGTTCCATGTCCAGTAGACATGTGTGCGGAATGGGCAGCTATGTATGGGGCGTAATTTTTTTGTGGGTACAGAGTGCCCTTTTTTTTTTTTTTTTTTCAGGTGAGAGTGGTATGTCAGGTGAAGGAAGTCGGTATAGCTGGGGAGGTAGGTTGGGTAGGTAAACAGACAAGACAAACAAGACGCATACAGGGGCGGTGTATGACACGTGTGGGGGGGTTACGCAATTGACGGGGATGGAGGTTTGGATATCCAGAGCCCATGAGCCCACAGATGGCAACAGTGGAACTGATATCCCCACGCATAGGCAGTTGCCACTGTTCCTTCACTGCCCAGGACAGGGCTGTGCTGGGGGCTGTGTAGGCGGGACAACAGGCATGCCCGTTAGTTGCGCCACCCGTGCCTCGAGCTGGCGTAGGGGCTCGAGAACAGAGTCCCGAATCTCCCTACGCACCACAGTCCGGACGCTACAGAGGGTGAGTGGTGGTTCTCCTCTGGCCACACTTGCAGAAGGGGGGGTGAGCCCCATCCCCTGCAGCGCTTCCACCTGCAGGTGGCACAGGGCCACCGGAGGAGGGTCCGGACTCGGCACTAGTGCCAGGTGCACTCGCCAGCTGAGGTGGGAGAGGTGGGTCCACTGGAACCCGCCTTCCCTGTCGTCCTATGTTTTGCATTATGTCATGACAGTTTGGGTTAGTGACATATAATACCATTTACAATTAGTTGTAACAGCATGCATTAGTATTCCCATTAACCAAACACCCAGATATTCACACCATTGAACAGCGTGCATAACACATGCATAATTTGAACAGAAATACACAGTCCAACAACATGCAGGGTTAATTGATGGCAACAGGCCATCAGGTGTGGATGTATGAACAGGGCAGATGCATCAACGGACATGCAAATATATATGACCCAACAGGACAAACGTCCAGGGGTGTTAATTGTGATTGCACATACCATTTTCACGTGGAATGGGTTATATGTGGTTATAGGGTAGGGTGAAGAAAGTAATATTAACACCTTTGAATAACAATACATATGCTGTACATTTCTAATAGCTACAGTTATATACACACTACTGTTCTAACTACAGTTTCCTATATGATAACTATTTCAACTTGGTGATAGGACTGTTACTGCAACATCAATATACATTTTATGGTTCTTCATACACATTCATATCTAGCTTTGTTCAGCTACATCATCCTGCTACATTTGCTTTATATAGCTGTAGACAAGTGTGGACGTTTGGTATATCAGACAAACATCCTATCTGCATATTGCAGACTGAGAGCAACATATCCAGATTTTGGGATACACATTCCAGATGCAGCAACACTTTGAACAGATTTTGCTGTTTGGTTTTGAATCTCACATGCATTTCATTCTGTCTTGACTGCAGTATACTTTATTCAGGGGTTATTACTACTGTATTGCTGGATTCATGACACTTTCTCACACTCTCTCACTTGCTTTCATTTTACTATTCAGGATGATACTTCTAGGCTTTATTGACATGTTTTACCAGTAGTTATTACAATCCTTTCCAGCAGTCTCACTTCTGTCATGTTTCAGTATTTCCACAGGGATATATTTCACACATGTGATTTCATCATCTTCTGCAGCTATACTTTTCAGCCTGCTGCAGGTTGTGTACTATTTTCTTACAGGCAGGGCATTTTATTTCAGAATATATGTCGGACAGTTTCATTTTAGGTTAAACTTACAGGCTGAAACACACTTTTGTAATCAAGCAATACTTGCATACACTTTCACACTGTTACTTGCAGATTTTATTCCTTACTGACTACACTGCACTCTTTTGCTGACTGTCATACTTTTATATTTCTTTACAGTTACTGGTAGTGGATTACTGACCTGCCTGGTGGCGCAACCGCACCAGCCTATCGCCATAGGCTCTGCGGTTCGCAGAACGGACACCTGCAGCTGTAATATAAATGAAGTAATATTGGAATACACATCTCCATAATATCAGCTAGTTTAATTTCTTACATACATAATTAAATGTTACTTACTCAGTAGTGGGGCGTTGGGTGTTTGCCGGGCCTCCTGGATCCAAAGGTTCAGTTGGTCCTGCTTGCATCTCTTCAGGTCCGCATGGTGGTGATGGACCTGCTCACCAGTCCTTGGAATCCCTGTGGCACTGGTGAGATCATGAGCCAACCGGTCCCACGCCTCAGCCCTGTATGCTCCCAGAGGACCTGGCCCTGCATGAGTTGGGCCTCATGATTATGGACTAGGAGCCAGACCATGTACCTGGACTCCTCAACACCCCACCTCTGTGCTCGAAAGCAACTACCCTCTCCTACTCCTGTCATTCTGCCTGCAGTTCAGTTCTACAATCGTTTATGCTGTGTATTCCGCCTATGGGGCTTATATAGTCCGTTTTCCGCACATATCTGTGATTGGCCATTTTGGAATTGTATCAACTTCAGTAAACCTGCATTGTCATGCTCTAGTTTGTATTCATTCCTATATATTAGCTATTATTGCATTTAAAGGTACTGCTGTCATGGCTTAGTGGTTCTGTACCTTGACTATGGTGTATAGTATCCTGGGTTCGAACCTGGCCACTGCTTTTTATTTTTCATGACTGTCTAGACATGCTGAGGGGTGTGTCTGTGTAAAGGCAGTTTTGATACGGCTTGCTCAACGTTGCCCGTCGGTTAGCTTGTTTGCACGGTGCGCAGCTCCTCGCAAATGGGGTATGCTGCTTTAAGCCTCATTTGGCTATCGGCACACATATTATGCTCAGCTCAGTTAGGGGCACATAGATTTAGTGTGTTAGACCACTGCTCAGCTACGGGCACTCATTTTGTGCCAGTTAAACCACTGCTCATCTACGGGCACATGCACTCACTCTGTTAAACTGTAGCTCAGCTATGAGCACATCTGGCATTTTTTCTTCTTTTGTTACCTCACATGTCTTCAATATAAATAGGCTATTTCATTACATTTTACATAAATTGTGGTTTTATGTGTACATATTTGTCAGGGACTTGTTTCCTGCTTATTTTGAAAAAAAAAAAATTGGTGTTGTGGGGGCTCGAACCATGAATGCCTGCTCTTTAGCCAACATCTCTACCGCTATGCTATCGCTTCCTGGTTTATTTTGCATATTTAGTTCTTATATGCTTTCCCACTGACTGCTAACTGTAGCTGCGCTTACGGCACGCCAGCAAACGAAAGCACTCACGGTTAAACATCTTTACAATTTAAAAAAATATATAACATGTTCATTTATATATATTTTATGTTCATAGTCTGTGGGGGCATGTGTTGTGTTGTGTTTATTCACATTTCCGTGGAGTCTGTTGTGGGTGTTTACTTTGGGCACTTTTACACTTCTGGGGGCGTGTCCGCTTGCAGGGCTCAGCCTACGGACATGCCCCCTACTGTCTTACATGGACCGTGTTAGACTTAGGTGTGATTCAGCATGCTCTCATGAATATGCAAAGCATGCTGACATCACTCCGTTTAACTGCAGCCTCCGTGTAAGAGTTATAACTCTTACACGGAGGCTTCGTGAATCCTGGGGTAAAACTAACAAACATCTGAACATTGTTCATTATTCTCACAGCCCCTACCAATCTCCTAACCTTTTAACCTCTCTGCATAATTCCAAAGCTGAAAATAACTGCAGAACAAAGGTATAACATCAAGGATAGTTATACCATTGCTATGCTACACTTAAAAAGATATTAGAATAAAAGAGACTGCATTAGCATTCATTAACATAATCAATACATTCTGCAGAACTTTCATAGTCTCCCCAAAAGTCTCAAGGAGGTAAAAACAAAATAAAAAAAAAAGAAAAACAAACAAGACAAGAATGTAATGTTAGGGATTTAAAACACTGTGCTTATGAACTAATAAAGATGGTAGAATAACAGATTTTTCCAGTAGCATGCATTGCGTGAATTCACATTTTTGATGTGTAACAGACCAAAAATACAGGTCAAACATCTATACATTGTGCAACATTCTTATAGCCCCTACTGCTCTCCTAACCTCCCAGCTTAACAATTACAGACAAAGCCAAAAAAACAAACAAACTGCAGAACAAAGGCGTAACATCAATGATAGTTTGAATGTTTGCTATGATCAACTTCAATAGTAGAACAGGGTTTAAATTGGCACACGTTAAGACATTAGTACATTTTGCAGAATTCTCACAGCCCCTATCCCTCCCAGTGTCTCAGCATAATAAATCTGGATGAAGTGAAAGCAAAATAAAAACACAAAGGCATAACATTAAAAAAAAATGTGCTTATGAGCAAGCAAAGATTCTGGAATAACAGATTTTGCAGTAAAATGCGTTGCATAACACCACATGCATTAATGAAAAGAGACAAACATCATGCAAACATCTGAATATTGCGCAATATTCTCACAACACATAACCCTCCCCCCACCAACCTGTAAGCACAATAACTCCAGACAAAGCACAAAATGATCATAGAACAAAGGCGCACCATCAGGGATAGTTGTAAACATTGCCGGCATAAACAATACTAGTATAACAGGGTTTGCATTAGTATACATTACAACAGCTGTACATTCTGCAACATTCTCACAGCTGCTAACTCCCCTCCCAATCTCTCAGCACAATAATTCTGGACAGAGCAAAAAATAATCATAGAATAAAGATGGAGCATCAGGCATAGTTGTAAATATTGCCGGCATACATAAAACATACTAGCAGAACAGGGTTTGCATTGGTATACATTCAAACATCTGTGCATTCTGCAGCATTCTCACAACCACTATCCCCCCAGTACCAATATTTCAGCACAATTGTACACAAAACAAAAAAAATGCATTAATTAATATTCTTATGCAAGACTATCTAAAAAAAAAACTACATCAAATGTGGACATTAATTACAGACAAGCCTTAATTTCTCAATCTCTTAGCAGAAGAATTCTGGACAAAGATAAAATTAAAACTGTTACAACAACACCCCCCCCCCACCTCCCAAATCATCTTAGCATAAGAACTCTGCACAAACAAAGTTATACAATCCTCTGCTTAGGTTTACTCACCCTCCCCAGCAAAACATAAAATTAAAAATAAACCCAGCAACTTAGCTTTTCTGCAGTTGATAGAAGGCTGTTGCTCATTCTCTACTTCTCCTACACACAGATCAGACCAGTTCAGCCCTTTTAAATTGCCCTCAAAAGGGTGTTTTTTTCAGATCTTTTAGAAATTCCCCTTACAAGGGCAGATAAAATACAGCTGCGTTGCTGGTCCCACGGTCGTTCCAGGAAAACCTGCATCCTTCATCCGTCCTCACACCATACTTCTCAACCTCTTAGCATGAAAAATCTGGACAAAGTAAAAAATAATGGGGTACAAAGGCTTAAAAATAGTGACACTTTTTAAATATTGCTCATATAAACTTACAAACTTGCTTTCAGGCTTTGCTTTAACATACATTTTCTGAAGGAAATGAAGTCTAAAAACTTAAATGTCTGCCATTATTTAGAGATTTAAATACTCATTGATTTGTAAGAAAACTACAAATTTTATGAAGAACAAACCAAAAATATGAACCAAAAATCTGGACATTCCTAAAAAATCTGGAAAGTTCAGAGGTGTACCTAATGCCGATAACCCACAGAACTGATCCAACAGACCACAGATTACCACAAAGCCAATCAGGAAACTACAAATTGTTTCCTTGACTGCTGCAGACAATCAGGTCCCTTGCTTTACTGAAGTGGACCTGACTGAGTGCAGCCTACAAGTGAAGTAAGGGACCTGACTGGCTGCAGCAGTCAAGGAAGCAAGTTCTTTCAGAGAAAAAAAAATGGAATCGTGAGACGACATTATTTAGCAGAATGAACGAGGCACCAAGGAAAGAATGGAAGAGATGGAGGAACCCGCGACTGCTTCATGTGGGGGCACTCATACATGGGGAGATAATCGGGGGAGGTCTCTGCAGCCATGGGGCGGGTGCCTAACGCCGGCTACAACTGACACAATCAAAAGACTGCTGAAAAAGCTAAAAATCTCCACATTAGCTGCAGCAACTTACCTGCTGAGTTCTTAAAACTAACAGAAGATGGAATAGCTTATCCTATATCAATTCTTACCAATAGCTCCATAGCTGAACAACAAGTCCCCCATATGGAAAACCTAGTACATTATATCTCTACATAAAGGTGGCTCTTCAACAGATCTCTCTAACAACTGCCCAATCACAATATTATCACCACTGTCCAAAATAGTAGTGAGGGTCATTCACATGCAAGTTACTGATTACCTGTATACTAACAAGCTTCTAACAAACACTCAGCATGCTTTTCGTCCATTTCACAGCACATCAACTGCCCTAATGTCATTTACCAATACTGTCAACTATCACAGGAAAAACAATAACTATGTATCCTCTATCTTTCTCGACCTTTCAAAAGCCTTTGATATTGTCTCTTATAATAAACTTCTAAATCTCCTCTCTGAACTAAGCTTTTATAATTCTACCCTTGCCTGATAACAGAATTTCCTTACTGGATGCCAGCGAGCAGTTTCTTGGCAACAAACTTTATTGCCTTTACTGCCAGTGACCCTTGGGGTCCCCCAAGGCTGTATCTTAGGCCCAATGCGATTCTTAATATTTACAAATTACCTTCACTTGTCAACTCCACAAGCCTCTCTCATCCAATATGCAGACGACTCAACAGTGATATGCACTGCTCCCTCACTTCAAGAACTTCAGTCTAACACAAGAATCCTTTCTAGCAGTCGAGTCCTGGCTCACAAACACTCAACTAATATTAAATCCCCAAAAAAACAAACGTATGATCTTCCTTCCCACTAAATCAGCCCCACCCTCTAATACTTTTAACATTGTTTCACCCATCACCTCACACCAAACATCTAGGAGGCGAAATTGATTGTAAACTAAAATTTGATATTCACATTTCCCAAACTGTAAAGAAAGTATATAAAAAACTAGGAGCATTGTATAGGAACCAAAACTACTTCACTAAAAATACTAAGACTGCCTTTGGCCAAACTCACTTAATCTCTACACTAATGTATGCAGCTCCCATACTTACAAATGTAAAAAAAATCTGAGCTAGCAAAACTTAAATCCTGTTATAACAAAATTGCCAGATATGCTACAAACTTACCTGCTAGAACATACCATTGCATTGCACTCAAGCAGCTCAACTGGCTAGAGCTCCCTCAACACCTTCATTACATCCAGTTAAGCATGGCCATAAAATCCTCCATGAACCTGAGAAAATACCTCCCTTGCAAATATTACTTCAACCATATACCAGTAACAGAACCTTACGCTCCACTAATAAACACCACATAAAAATCAGTGCTCCAAAAATCAAGCAGGCGATTCCCTCTTCTCAAATTGTATAGGAAAAATCTGGAATGAACTACCAGAGAGCATTACAACCATTACATCGCTATCCCAGTTTAAAACAACACTAAACACCCACTTATTCATTAAATGGCTGTGTCCGTGTTCAACTCCTGACTAACATCTTTCTGCCCTTGCTACTAACTGTTTTGCTTACAAATTACAACTCCCTTGGTGTATTCTATAGGAAATCCTGACCTCCCTCTGTCTGTTCTAATTACACAATGCCTTAAGGCATACTAACATTTCTCATTGCTATTACACTGCTGATATGAGGAAATATTTTTGAGTTCTTATTGCAGTCTTTTTGAAAATATTTATATATGTGGAGTCTCGGTTGGTTTTCTCTATCTAGTTACATACATATGTATAATGTTGTGATGCCTTTTATACTTATCTGTTTAACATTGTGATCACCTAGCAATTGTTTAAACTTTAGTGTATTATATGACCTAGTCTAAAACTAATATATTTTTTATACTGAATGTACTACTGGACTTATCACTGTATGTTATGTGCAGCTTTTCTCCCCAGGCCTCAGCTGGAAAAGGACATGTGTCCATTCAGACTTTCCCAGTAAACAAATGTAAAATAAATAAAATTGTAGTTCTCTGTGGGTTCTACTGGCTGTAAAGAGGTCCATTGTGGTAAAAAAAACAGAGTAAAAACAAAACCGGTCCAGAAAAAAAAAATAATACAAATAAAAAAATCCTTGAGCTGTAGTGGTTAAGCTTCTTTATTGCAGATGGTTCTTCAGGCAGAAAAGCGTAGCTCAGGTTACAGTGAAATTAAAAAAAAACTAGTATATATTTATTTATACAGTGGTTATTAGAGGTGTGTTTACCAAAATCTATGAAATCACAATAGGCGTTGTTTCGTGATTGACATTTGACATGGATTACTATTATTCAAGTCTCAATTTCTGCCAAAGTGTTACAGTTTTTACATAACCATTTTATTTTATTCCGCATATTCAAGTAACAAACTAAACAATTATTAAATTAACACACTAAAAAAATTATTGAAAGACCAAACTAAAAAATTATTGATATTACGTTAAAAACATTGGGTTAAAGAGTACAAGTTAATAGTAAAACTCCAAGATACCATTACTAGCCTAGCAGTTCCTTTGTTGTTAGGTATGTGTGTATGACATTGTTTTTCATATATATCCATAATTATAGGAGCCTAGCATCTTTGGATTCAAGGTTGTTTGTTATTATGTTTAATTTTGTGTGTGTTTGTTTTTTTTTTTTTTTTAAATTAGAGAATGTTTGAAATTTGCAGGTATTTTAGTGGGTCCAGTGGTTTCGATGTTAGAAAGGCTTAAGGACCGTATGTTTAAATCTCAAATAAATAACTAACATTCTAGGGATTTCTAGGGATGCTATCTAGATTTCTCCAACTTACCCACTTTAAGTTATTTAATATTCAACACTATCTCCTGCTAAAGCTCCCAGCACCATGTGGATACCTGGCAGAATAAAGCCTATAGTTTAATTCCATCTTTAATTTTAAACTGTTTATCTCTGACAGTGCCCTGCAGGCAGATCTAAAAAAGCTGAATAGTGAAAGCATTTGCAGAATCAGTGTTTTTTTTCAACTTGACAACATTTCTTAGATGTTAGAATGTTAGTTATTTATTTGAAATTTAAACATACAGTCCTTAAGCCTTTCTAACATGGAAGCCACTAAACCCACTAAAATACCCACAAATTTCAGATGTTCCCCAATTAAAAAAAACACACACACACAGAATTTAGCATAATAGCAAACAACCTCTAATCCAAAGACATTATACTCCTACACTTATGGATAAAAAAAAAACAAAACAAAAAAAAAAAAACGTCAGACACGCATACCAAACTACAAAGGAACTGCTAGGCTAGAAATGGTAGTTTGGATTTCTACTATTAAACTGTACTCTTACCCCAATGTTTTTAATGGAATATCAATTAGTTTGGTACATCGATATTTTTTCAATTTAGAAAAAAATGCCACAAACCAGTGATGAACTCCACGAAAAAAATATTAGAAACAGCAAACCCAATTAATAATCTGTGTTGAAACAAGGCAGAACAAGTTGCTAAAGACTTCAATTCACACCAAACTGCTACAGAACAGCGATTTATTCAACATATGTTAGCGCTTTCACAATGATAAACATTGCTTCATCAGACAAACCTACATCTTCAACAGTCAGTTATATACACAATTTTAAAACACAATAAACCAATTACAACTAACAACCACTTTAAAAACATACCCTCTCATCAAGAAGCATACAAACGTAAAGTAAAATCTTACTGCATTACTCTAAAGCATAGCCCCCATCACTTCAGCTTCCTGGATTTCAAAACATGTTTCAATGGGACTGAATCATTCAGTCCAAGCCCACGATGAGCCCCCAGCCTTAGAATCCACTGCAGTTCAATATTCTTACTTCTATTTGTCAGATCACCCATTCTAACATTCTCTTTCAAAACATGTAAAACTTGAAAAGTAAAAACATGCTCTTCCCCTGCAAGCAATGTATGGTTAGCCAGAGCACTGTATTCAAAGCCCTTCCAAGTGCAATATAGATAATCCCTTATCTGCTCCCTTAACCTACGGTTAGTTTTCCCTACATAGAACTTGAAGCATATTTTACAGTGTGCTACATAAATAACATTCTTTGTATTACAGTCAGCTGAAGCTCTCAACTGCCATAGGGAACCTGTTCCTGGGTGCTTGAAAAACTGAGATTCATCTATAAATTCACAGAAAGCACATATTTCACATTTCTTAGTGCTCATGGGGCTCCCACCAGGTGGATCATGATTTTTTTGGGTAACAAAGCCTTTGCTTCAGTGTCCTCATATTTTTATAAACAGTCCTAGGGTGCAAGCTCACAAGTCCTGCAGCCCTCCCATCAATCTGTAAAATATGCCAGTTGTTCCATATAATGCTTCTCACCTTATTAACATCACTGCTGTATGACAATACAACTGGAATGTTAGTATTTCCCCTTCATATATCCACCTTTGCACCATATCACCAGAAAAATATGGTTTAACACTACCATTCCTTTTGTTATTAACCTTATTATATGTCGCATTAACCTCAGCCTGGGTGTAACCCCTGGTCATAAATTTGTTTTTCAGACATTCCAAGTAATTTTCAAAGTCCTGACTCTCGTACGACAAATGTGATACCCTCATTGTTTGACCCTTTACAATATTAGGGTGGATATGTTGTGGATGCATACTAGCCCTGTGCAGGAATGCTGGGTGATAACATTCCTTTCTGTGCATCTTAGTGGACAAACTACCATGCATTCCAAACACACAAAGCACTGCGAGGTGTGTAAATGAAGTATTTGACCAAAAAGCAAAGATAAGTATTCCACAAAAAAAGGCCAATACTTCAACCATAGGCAAATGAATCTCAACGCCAGTCCATCCAGTTTAAAATAAAATAAAACAAATTTTAATTTTCCATTGAGCTCAGTTAAAAAAGATTAGCGCTTTCATGGTTGTATCACACTACTTCATCAGACCATAAATGCATTGAATTGTGATCCCTTATAAGTATACTCAACAATTAAATACAATACAATAAGTCTATAGCAATTATTCTATTTAGAATTAAAGCCATACACTCCCTTACTAAAATTTCTGATACAGCTTTAAACTATGTGTTTTACATCTATCTTAAAACGTTATAAAAACATAGAAAACATTAACATAAAAAATATAAATATATATATATATATATCACTTTATTATTTATTGCTCTCACAAAATAAATTTATTTAAAAAGAGCCCTATTCTTTAAAAAGGGCTTCATAGAATAAAAGAGAAAGGTAAAAATGACAAGGTCAACAAATAATCAGTAAGGGTACCAACATATTATGCTACTAATAGTAATCTAGTCACTGACACAGTTAAGAAATATTGGTCAATATTGACCCAAGACCCAGAAATAAGACCGTTAATATGTGAAACACAAACATTCATGTTTAGAATCAAAAAAATCATTGAAGAGGATGCCTTGTTAAACATGAATCAATAGAAAATAATGCAAATATGACGGGTACATCACCATGTACCAAGTGTAATCAATGTCAATTTATTGAACAGAACAACAAATTTGTGCATCCAGGCACACAATATACATATATATTTAAAGTGAAAGCTAATTGTAACAGTAAAGTGTTATATATTTAGCTGTTTGTCAAATATGCTTATCCTTTTGTGTGGGGAAAAACGAATAGGGAACTTAGATTTCGTATCCGTGAGCACTTGTTACCCATAAGGAAGGGCACGCTGATGAATGCCCTAGCAAAACATGTACTTGAATATGGGCAGGCACACTTTTTTAAGTTTCAAATCATGGAACAGGTTTCATCAAATGAAAGAGGGGGTGATTTGACAAATAAGATGGAAACCTTAGAAACTAGATGGATAGTTAGACTAAGGGCCGACAGAGGTAAAGGCCTTAATGAAAGGATACCAGTGAAGCCCATTTTAAAGAATAGGGCTCTTTTTAAATAAATTTATTTTTCTGAGAGCAATAAATAATAAAGTGATATATATATATATATTTTGTATGTTAATGTTTTCTATGTTTTTATAACATTTTACAATAGATGTAAAACACATAGTTTAAAGCTGTATCAGAAATTTTAGTAAGGGAGTGTATGGCTTTAATTCTAAATAGAATAATTGCTATAGACTTATTGTATTTAATTGTTGAGTATACTTATAAGGGACCACAATTCAATGCATTTATGGTCTGATGAAGTGGTGTGATACAACCATGCATTGTTTTCACCATTTCCACATCCAAAAGATCAATTTTCCCAGTTGAAAATTTCATGGTGAAATTCACAAAATTACTACTCTCATTCAAAAGACGCATAAAAGCCATCAATGTCAATTCATCCCCTTTGCATCCTATAAAGAGATCATCAACAAAGAATTGATAAAAGCAAAGGTGCCCATTATCGATGCTTAAAATGTTGTGATACTCCCATTCTGCCATGACCAAATTCACATAGGAGTTGACACAACTGGTGCCCATCACCACCCCCGCCATCTGCCAATAACAGGTTCCATTAAATAAAAACAAATTATGTTCAAGAACCAATTCAAGATGTAGAGTCAGTAAATCCACCTGCTGACTGCTCAATTGACCATGCCTGGTCAAGTACGACTTCACCATAGTTATACCCTCTTGATTAGGTATAGATGTAAACAGTGACACTACATCCAAGGTAACCAGAATATCTGGTATTTGCCCAGTAGAACCAGTAACCAAATGATACAAGCCACGTAAAAACTGCTCAGTATCTCTCAGTACTGTGTGGCAGTCATCCAATACCTTTCTAAGTTGCCTGTACAAATAAATAGAGATGGGGTCAGTCAACCACCTCACTTCTACTATAGGTCTAAATGTAGGATTTAATGGATTTTTATGGCTCTTCGACAGTCCATGAAGTTGTGGAACAAGGGGATGATCAACCTTAAAATACTCATATAGTTCTCTACTAATCAAGTCCATACAAAAACACTCATAAAGAGAATTCATTATGTGTTCTTACATCCTCCTTACCATGTTCAACTCAACAATTCTGTATCCATTCTCATCCTGCAACACTGATTTCATGGTTTCATAATAGTAGTTTGCATCTATCATCACCACCAGAACACCTTTTTCCACTGGTCAAATAACAGCTTCCATATTACCTTGGAAGTCACAGAATGTTTTTTGCTTATCACTAGTCAAATTACCATTGGTCATAAACTGTTTCTTCATTTCAAAAAAATTATATAAATCAGTCTCACATGCATGTAGGAATACTTCAACAGCTGGAGGTCTAACAGGCATATATACACTACATTTTTTTTAAAAAGACATCTCTCTAACTGTTCATTAGTACCAAAAACATTTTCAGTGAAAGATTGCTTGCAAATAAACGTAACTCAGTCAAACAGTGAGCTATATCAGGAGTGGTCAGTATAAAACCTAAACCTTTGTTGAAGGGTGATAATTACACTTGCGTTATCATGCGTCGGGAGATGTTCCAAACTAAACCAGTTGAGCTGGCACCCACATCTTCTTCAGAGTTGTCATGTTGTTCGTGGACAGTGGCTCCTTCCTCTTCTGCCCTCCTCGTTGAGGTTCCTGCTCGTACAACTTCTTCCTTCTCTGGTGAAATGGTAGGGGAAAGGTAGAAAAAAACTACTCTCTGGGAGGTTCAATCATTTTATGCCTCACTACTCTGTACGCTATAGTTTTGTACTACATTTTCTTCACAGAAAAATTAATTAATCAGTAATAATAATAAGGAATGAAACATTCTGCTTAACATACAGAAGAACTGAAACAATGCACCAAAACCCATTCCTTTTCCTAAGAGTAACTTTATTTGAGTGCATGTGTCTGGTTCCATGTGGGCCTGCATGCTTGTGAGTGAGTGTATGTGTGATAATAGCATATGACATGATTTCTGTGAGGATTATTACAGTGCTCATTCCTACTTTAATATTTATAGTTAACTTTAAAATGGATCTATACTATTCCCTGATTTCATTTTCCTCATTCCAAACAAAAACACTTTACCCATAAACATACTGCTACTCAAAGCATAAATAAAAACAAGGCTTCAACACTATGAACCAACAGTGATAACAGCACGACCACAAAATGAAAGTACTGCAGTCACCAGTTTAGAAACTATATATAATTCATTTAGTAATCAGCAGCAAAGGAAATTCATTATATCCTAGCAGAATCCTTACTGTTAGTGATTTCCAAAATTTATTTTATTTTACTTTATTTACTTATTGATTGACTGACTGATTGTTTTTGCTGCCAGGGAAGTCCATCTTGGAGGAAAAAGAAAACTTTCACCAATGGCTAAAGGACAAGAGCTTCCCGAGATACAGAAAGAAAGTGTCATGCATGCATGCATACATACATACATAGTGTGATGAAATGTGTGAGCGTATCATAACAGGAAAAAAATGACTGTTTGAGCATACAATGGTGAGAAAAAAATCACTGACAAGATACAAATGCATAGACAGTATACAAACATATTATAATCATAAAACAGGCAATATAAGGATATGAAAAATCATTCAAAGGTAGATCAAAATGCTGTGTGTTTACACAGCAAAGTTAAGACGCATAGTATTTAGTGATAAAGTGAGCAGGTTTAGAAGAGTATGCTGTCATCTTAACTTCCTGCTGAACTCAAATAGCGGTAATCCTTGTATGAGTTTAGAATTCCAGCATCAGAAGTTAACCCAATAACTTGGACATCAGTGCTTTCATTAGAAAAAAAACATGCCACTCCTCAAAATTACTTTCATACACTGAACTGTCACCTTTAATTGAATGCCTAACATGACATCAAAGTTCAGGGGTATTCCACTCTGAACTACAAGGATGTACAAGGATTTCAGTACACAATGAAAAATAACATAAAAGGTAAAATGATTGTAAATCAGGAAACATTTATTGAGAAACCACAGAAGGAGGCAGTACAGCAATAAACCAACTATTAAGGTCAGAATATTTATAAATCACTATAACTATTGCAACAGACTGTTCATGTAATGCCTTCAAGTGTGTATGAGACATCATATACATTTCTATCTTTGGCATCACTGATATATATACAGACATACCTCTCAAATGTACAGATATTTGCAGAATGTCCAGATTTTTGCCTCATATTTCCAATCTGTTGCTCATCGAAGTTATGTTTTTTTGGCAAATCATTGAGGAATGAAGTTACTAAATAATGATAGACACTTGAGTTTCAGACTTCTGTTCTGTCAGAAAATGCATGCTAACACACAACCTTTTATACTAGCAACCTTCTAAGTTTATAACACCAATATTTAAAAGTTGTCCCCATTTGTGAGTCTTTGGCCTGACATTATTTTTGGTCATGTCCAGCTTTCTTGTGTTAAGAGATTCAGAGGTATGTATACAGCTCTGTGAACTATTAACCCAGGTAGGCAGATGTTCAAGGTGTAACTAGCAAGTGTGTAACAGAATAGTAACTTGTAGGAATGGTTTATCAAAAGCAATTGTCCCGGCCCCCTTCAGTAAACACACATCACACTGAATGATGTTTGACAACCTTTATTAAACTTCCATAACATAGCTTTGATAACCAATATCTATTAATTACAACTGAACATAGTATAGCTGAAGTTAATCACAGCATAAATATCCATGTAATGTTAATCAGGACAGTGTGACCTCACTTATCCTGACCCAGTAAGCAATGTCCATACCACCGCTCACTTACTTTACTTATGAAGCAGCGTCCAACAACTCACTTCATATACCATTTATTGAATTACACCTCCAACCAAATAAGCTTGCTTATATTTACCTCTTAAAGATCCAATACCAGAGGGGGAACAGAAGAGAGCAAGCCTGTCCCTCTTTTCTGCCCACCAGCCAGACCAAGCTGTTCCCCCTATCTCCTACAAGAATTTCAACACCTAACGACCCATACAGAGAGAGAGGGGTGGTTCAGCCAAGTGTCACTCGGTGTACCCATCATCTCTAAACCCAACTGGATCTCTATCAGCAACCCCAAAAACCCTGTCATATGAGCATTGAAAGCTGCCATTTGACTAACAGTTAAACCAATGATCCCTTTCCTAAATACTAAAATAATAGGTTCATAGGTGTGTAGGATGATACTAGGCTATTGGCCCAGAGATCCTCATAAGCCTAGCCAAGAATTTTGCCCATGTTCCCTCAAAGTCAGCACCTGTTTCCCCTGTCCAGCAGGGACACAGGTGGGATTCCAGGGGTGTATTTTCTGTTTCCCATCCAGTCGTCCAGATTTCTCTTAAAGAGGGCTAGAGAGGTACTATGTTTAACATGGAGAGGCAGTCTATTCCACAAATGGGGAGTCTTTGAGGCACAAATCTATCCTGCCAACAAGTTCTATTAATGTGACAGACCAGGTTAAGGCCTTGCATGCTGGTTGCTTGAGTGGAGTTTCTCTTACGGATATGCAGCAACTCCATGAAGGCTGGGTCTGAGATGGCCTTGTATGCCAGACACAGATCACCTCTGAGCAGTCTGTATGAGACTGAGTAGAGGGACAGGGCTTTTAGCCCATCTGTATAGGATAGGGGTTTGAGACCCTGGATGTTCCTGGTCAGGAACCTCTGTGGTCTCTCCAGCTGCTGCATGTGCTTGGCATGGTACATGCCAAAGGGGACATTGTACTCGATAATGGGTCTGACAAGGGAGGAGTACAGGGATGTTATGACCTCCTTGTTTCTGGATGAAATACCCTTACTTATGAGGGGGGCCATGTAGAAAGCCTTCCATACAACGAAGACAATGTGGTGGTCAAAAGTGAGATTGCTATCAACCTGGGTCCCCAAGTACCTCATGACTGACTGTGTGCTTAGTACGGCACCATTAATGTGATAATTAGGGGGATGCCATTTTCCCCAAAGGGGATAATGATGCATTTCTTGGCATTCAGTTTGAGCCCATGCTTATGTCACCAGTCATTAGTGTGATTAATGCCCTTTTGGAGGATGTTCACATCACTAGGGGAATTTAAGACAGCGCCCAGCTTGCAGTCATCTGCAAACTTGGTCAGCCACAGACCACTGGTTTTGGCTTGCACATCAGAAAAGTCTATCCCAAACAGTAGAGGCCCCAAGACAGATGCTTGGGGTACATTGCTCATTATGGGCCTACTAGTAGAGGTGGCTTCCCCTACTTTGACTTAGTGGGTTCTATCAGTGAGCTAGTTAACTACCAATCTGGTAACCTTCGGGTTGATGCCTAGCTGGGAGAGTTTATCTATTATGCCTGAGTGGGGAATAGTGTCAAAGGCTTTGGCTAGGTCAAGGTAGGCAGTGTGTACCATCTTCCCCTCATCCATGACTTTGGTGACTGTTTCGAAGAAGTTGACCAAGTTTGATAGGTGTGATCTCCCTTTGACTAAACCAAAACCAAACTGTGTGGGGTCAAGTGTTTGGAGGTAAACAATGTCCTTGTTTATAAGGTCCATGGTAATGTGTTCCATGGCCTTGCAGATTAGGCTAGTTAGGCTGATGGGCCTATAATTGCCTGGGTCAGGCGATGCTCCACCTTTGTGTAGCTGGATAACAGTGGGTGTCTTCCATTCAGCTTGGGTGAAGCCAGTGCTCAGGCTTTGGCTGAATAGGGTGCCTAATGGAACTGACAGCTCATGACTGAGTTCATATAGGATACAGCCAACAATGTTATCAGGTCCCATGGAGACTGTATTTTTTACCTTTGAGAGGGCATTAACAACCTGCTTGCTGGTGATGAGGGGACGGGGCAGGTGCTGGGGATGTCCTGGTTTACCATATCTTTGCATAACTTCCGTATATTAACTAACTTCTCACTCATTCACACAACCAGTATTAACTTCGTAATGAGCCCCAAGATATTACCTGCCCTAGGCAACACCAAAGCATTAAAACCAATGTCACATAAAACCACGCAAGGGCAATTGCTTCCATCATCCTAACAGCAGTCCTATATCATAAAGTCCAAAAGCAATCCTGTCATCTCTCCAACTATCCAGTACAAGTGCAGCACATAATGACCGTCCTAGCCTTTGATGACCCTCTAAACAATTTTGGAATGACTAAATACAGCCATAACATAAATGTCACAGAAACTGTAACCCCCTGAACTCCATATCCCAACACCAATCCCATGTTGATAATAGTCAAAGTCTGTCCATCTTCCCTCTCATCCTACCCAAACCCTTCAAACCAATGACCAGTGACCAAATTAATTCACTCAACCTTGTCATTCATGCAACTGAATACTTGCAGCTACATCCTCCTGACCAACTAAACTGCCTTACCTTGCTCGCAAGCCTGGCAAATAACTAAATCTTTCCATAAAAATGCCTCCGACTGACCACTGTAACCTACACCTAAGTAAGTTTGCCTCACCCTATCATATATCTGACTTATAAAGATGTGCCTCAAACACCTGCAGCAAGCCTTTAACCTTAATGCAGCATGATACACCTCCACAAACAGACAACACAACCCATCCCACAGCCACCTTACACAAGTAAAGTGAACTCTACTCTCCCACACCCTCTAAACTAGCTGAGTTAAATTGAAACTCCAAATACTCAGCATCCCCAGTTGTCTCTCTGTCTTATCTTCCACCAAACCACAAACAACCCCCAAATTATACCCCTCCAAATCCAACACCTCCTATAAAATGCGTAAGCAAAATGCAAATCCCCATAACCAGCCCTAACCATCTGCCTGAAGGGCCATCCCAGTGAATTAACCCAAAGACAACACAATGGCAAACTACACCAGCTTATTAACTTCTACCAAAGTAACTGGCCAACATGCAACTTCAGTAACCCATAACTCCCCGAAAAAGCCACATTTGAAACAAAACACCCTTCTCATATATATAATGTATAAAAAAATCCTTATCCCTCTACCAAACAACTGGATGAGTGACTCACCGAAGGGTTCACCCCCCCATGTCCCTTGAAGGACAATAGGAGCAGTATGTGGAAATAAGCAATTGAACTTGGCTAGCCTACAAGGCTCTAAAACATTAACCTCATAGCTTCCTATGCTCCTATGATTGTTGTAATTCTACCCCACCTGTTGTCCCCAAACTCCCTATAAACAACCCCCAGCCCTGCATTATCTTGCCCCAAACATACCTCCCACTGCAGCCCCATTGTGCCCCACTCCAACAATCTAAATCCATGCAAGAAGAGTCCATTACCTTTCAAAGCCATTTCATCAGAGCACTGACTGCTGCTCACTCAATGCTCACCCATCTCTGACCTTCTTGTCCACCATCCAAGTGACTGGGACATCCATCGAAACAGGTTCCATCACTCTGAATCCTCTTCCTTCAGGTCACCAACTGAAGTCCACTCAATTCCACACCTCCGCAATCTGCAAAAGAAAACAGATTAATCACCTTGCCTTTACCAGAACTGAAACCATGATGAACCTCAAACCCTACCCTTTGCGTCTATGTATCAAACAACTTCTCACTATGACCTCCCCCTTTACTGTCTATCTTATATCTGCCAGATATGAGAGCCCCAAATATCATCTCTGATGTAAATCTGCCATGATTTTCTAGTACGTGCCAATTTATAAAAGATGGACCAAAACTATGAAGCAAAATCTGGACATTCTGCAAAATCTGTGCAGATGAAAGGTATGACTCATCACCTGTGACCCCCTTCAAGAGGAACTCAACAGCTGAACTTCATCCTGTGTACCCAACCAAACTCACTGCTATCCTGAACACCTGCTCCCACCAGCAAAGTCCACCCTTCAATGACCACAGAACAAAGACCCAACCTACAACTCCCCCTTTTTCCTGTCCTGCACAATACATGGCTTCAAACCTAACTGTGTCCCACATGCCATAAAACATCTGTGTGAAGACAAATGTATTCGAACACACCTCCCAATCTCTTACAGCAATAAATGTGGCCAAAACCACCCACCAAGGAGGCAACCTTCAACCATTACTCCTACAAACCCAGAACCAAGAGCACGGCAGATCCCACAGTAGCATGAGTCATCAATGAACATGCAATCTGCACTCAAATGTCAACCACCACTCTTGCCAAGACTTCCCAAAACCACAGTTATATGAAAACATACCCAAACATGAGGCCACACATACCTTTCTGCACCGTAAACCTAGACAAAATGTTTGTCATTGCAATGTACCTTCAATCTTCAATGATTTTTCACTAATGTGCTAGGAAACAGCCATGGAAATTGGACCAATTATGAAGGAAAATAACAAGTCATAGCATGGGGAGATAAAGGCTCAAAACATACCTCTCAACCTTTAGAAGTATTCCGGACAAAATCCAATGAAAACAGGGGCACAAAGCCCCAAAACATGGACACATTCCAAACACTGCCTCCACAAACCCAAAAAGATGCAAGAGCAACAAGGTCCAACATACACATCTGAATGACTCTAAGGCTGAAACTCAAACTATGTCATCAGTCACCACCTTCAATCCTCAGATCATCCCAGTGATCTGCCAGAGAAAAAACACCTTCCATGGGGAGCAGACCAACAGCACAAGCCAAAAATCTGGACACTCTGAAACACAAAAGTTGATAAAGTAATACATTCAGCCTCAGCAATTAGGCATATACATCTCTGCACTGTCTCTGCAAGCCACAAGTACACCACAATTTTTCCGATGTGGCTGCCAAGACAAGAATGGGTAAGCACTACTGAGTAGGTGCCCATAACTCTAATAATGTAATTGGTGGCTTAGTGATTTTTCTCCATAGAGATCTGTGCCTGAGGTTGTGCCATTATAGAGCCTTCACTTTACTGTGATGAGAATTAGCAGAAGACCCTTATATGATGTTAATCCTTTTTTCTCTCTCTCTCTCTCTCTCTCTCTCTCTCTCTTTTTTTTTTTTAATATAGGCATGGATAAATATTCTTGCAAGTAAGTCCCCACTCACGAGTCACAGCACCTACCGTGCTGACCAAAACATATATAGCACTTAAGTACCAAGAAATAGTGATGACCTCCAGGAGGAGCCCAATTCAGCAGCTAAACGGCTCCAGTTGCAAGTGAGCATGCACAGACCAGGACCATTACTTGCAGAGCTTCCCAGGCCACAAACAGCTTTAGAAACTGTTAATTTTTCCTCCGGAAAAGGTAGGCACTCTCTGATGCTAGAATAACAGGTTTTGTTCCACTGGAAAATTCTATTGAACTGTCCAGAGTTCTGGACTATCATTACCCTGTATTGCTTGCACCACTGTGCATGCATGTAACCTCCTCAATATTGAACATGAACACCAGCCCCACATAACCCATGAAAGAAAGCAAGGAAGCACGACCTGCGAAACACTAAAGACAAAACCAGCAACACGAGTACGGCTTCTACAGACTGGAAAACCCACCCCCATCAAAAACAAGCAAAAACCAGCAGTACGACTGAAGATAATCTTCTACCTGAGTCACTCCAATGCAAAACAACCATTCAGCAACCATGAAAACCCCTGAATGAAGAGATGTTAGATGCAGCCCAACTACAAAGCACTGAAGACCCAGCAAAATAGAACCCAAGCCATTACTGCACCTCATACAATCAGCGAGTCTCACACTGACAGCTAATAAGGAAGTAAACTTTACCATCCATGCACCTAACTTAACCAGTCAGTCATGCACACAGCCCACCTACCCAGTCAGTGAGCAACAGCAGTAGTTAGTTTAATTTTATGACTAACAAGCAGAGCTTAGGTCATCTACTTTAGATAAATCTAAACCGCAGACATATGTGGTTATTTCCACCAACTATAATATTACCTCCACTGTTTCTATTTCAGGTAGTTGCTTATTCACAGCACCATACACATGTTCCTAAACCCACAAATAGTGTTGGTACTTTTGAACTGGTGTGAACTGGTTCTACACACAGCTGAGACTCTCTCTCAACCCTCCCCTGACAAAACCACAGCCACAATAAAAGCCTACTGCCACTACAACAACAGCAACACTACCAACAGAGGCCAGTGCCTTCTCTGTACAAAGCATTTTTTTTTATTTACCTGAGCAAAATATGAGGCAAAATCCTGACTTCCCTCAAATTTGACTTAACAGCAATGCCATAATTGAGCTTCAGAAATGTCACAACTAAGTTCTGCCGAGCTGACATTGTAAGGTGACAACCCTCCCCCTTAACGGCGATATTAAACAGTGATTGCCAACAAAATAAAATATCAGAAACTTCAGAAATTGGGGCATTTTATCACAGACCCGTGCCAATGAAATAACATATCAGAAACTTCAGCAATTGAGGCATGAAATCACTAACCTCTCCTTGCAATCTGAGCCTGCCCCATGTTCAAGGATGGAACCATCACACTGGCAATCATTTGATGTTTTTTTTTTTGTTTTTTTTTTTGAGAAGTCCTACATACACTGAGCATGAGCATTGCCTAACCATCACCAGAGGGTGCCTCAGGCCCACAAAAGTACCCAAAATGCACACATCCTGGACAGCAGGCAGCAGGAAGAAAAAGGAAAACCATACGTCTCCCATCTATCAGCCAGAAATCCGGACAAAGCCTACCAGAATGGGGACAAAGGGCCAAGATAGGGACAGATTTTAGATGACTGATACTACTTTTTGCTGTTGAAAATCAACAAACTGCAAAACTCCACAAACCACTGGAAAGATAACCAATGATACCAACTATTTATGAGTAAAATTATTTAACACTTCTATACTATTGATTTATAGAACACAGCCATTAACAGCTAGTGTGCTATAAAACCAAGCACCATAGCACCTCCTTACTTGAAGCCGTTAAACCATAAGCGCCAAAGTAGCCCACACAAACCCCAAGACAACTCAAACTCAAACACCAACATGCTCCACTATTCCTCAAGGCCTACCTGGTTTCCAAAATACCTACAGGTCAATTATGACTTAGACCCTGTCATAGCAAGTTCATGCCAAAATTTGATCCCTTTTCCTAGCTACACTTGCCAAAACCCCTTAAACCCTTCCCCCCTTATCTGATTTCCTCCCCAATCATCCCTCCTTCCCATTTAACCCTTTCATCCCCCACCCTCTAAACTCCCACTAATATATTTATCTAACCCCCTTCTGAAGATTCCCCTAGACTAATTGGTTTGTTACCAAACCTCATTTACTGATTAAAACATTATGTACTGTAAACTTTTACAACTGGAAAAAGGCAACCTTTTGTAATCCATTTAATGGAACCATATGCACTCAACCACAATGCTCAGGTCACTTTTTCAAGTGTGACAAATGCAGTATGAAGTGTGACTGGTTCAGCTGGTGCACATGTCAAGAGGAACTTTATCTATTTTGCAGATGTTCTACTGCAGTGGTGTATGCCTTCTATTATTTTGTTCACATTACAATGTTTACAAGCAAGAATGAGTTATTCAACAGATCTTGTTATATGTCATGCTACATAATGGTCACAAAGTGTAATAGGACCTTTGTTTTTATAGTTTATAATGACTCTTGATGGGTAGGTGATGTTATTCAGTAACTGCCATTTTTCTGTATGAGCATGCCCAGTATAATGATATATTTCACTATATGACTGTTAGCAGAAAGGACACTAAGTAAGCCATGCTGTGGAATTATTATTGTCAGTTATTATTTTGTGGCACAAACCTTTGAGAATTTGCCTATGGCAGCATGGGTCAGCCAACAGTTGTGCAATGGAGGTAGTGGCCGATGTGTGGAGGACAGCAATAATATTATAGGTTACCGCATGGTGCAGGTCACAATGAACAGGTGCTTTCTACAGTTCACTTACTACCAGATGGCAATATTTCACCACTCTGTGAGGTGTTTTGCATGTTGTGATCCAGGTATTACAGATATGTTCACAATACTCAATTAGAGGAGATATTTTGAGTCGGAACATGATAGTGTACCTCCCTTAGAGGTGTACTTTATTAAACTGCATTAACTTGTGTTTGTGCAGCAGCACTAGGAACTACACACATAAACCACAAGTGCTTTACACTCCTATTGTATATATAATAAAGTAAAATGATGCAAACAGCTGTTGTCATTACACAATACTAACACCAAGTACTTTTTTGTTGTGATTTATTCTCCTAGGTGCTAACTATCGTAAGTGGTCTTCCTTTCACACATATCTACTCATGTCCATAGGCATACACTGGTACTGGTACCCACACAACTAGATGTTAATAAATTGCCACCAAATGTCTTGTATCTTCTAGGATTTCCATATTAATGTATTTTGTAGTTCTCATGATGTATCCCACATCTCCCATGTAATTACATCTCATATGTTGTAGTTATACACCTGTACCAATGCATAGCAGCATATACTTCAAGTAATATGCTGTTTAAACTGACAGTTCTATTTCTGTGACAGTCCTTGTGCATTGCAGCACATACATATGTTCATAGGTTCATAGGCAAGTACTAGGTTAGCTGCTCTTGTGGGTCATTTTAAGCCTACTCAAGTTCCCTTTTTAAAAGTGATAATCAAACCCTGTACTTTGTATTTGTAAGGTAAATACCTTAACCATTACACCAGTGATTAACTATTCCAATTCCTGCCCTTCCCAGCATGCATGTAGCTGCCACACCTGTCATTTTGGTTCCCATTCTCAGAAATTGTCAGGGAGTTATGTCCAGTGGTGCTCGTTATTTTTTTCACTTGTTCCACATGTTTATTTTTGTTAGTTCCCCATTACCCTGGTATTGTTACTTCATTGCATATAAGGTCAAGGAACTTGCATACTTGTGTTACCTGTGTTTCCGTTTGCACATCACATTTGATTCATTTGGAGCATATATGCTGTCTGTGTTTTATGTCGCACAATACATAACAATGTTTCTGAATCTTCTACATGTTCACTACCTGCACTGAATTCAATGTCCTACTGTATCAGGTTTCTTTGTCCTTTGTTACCATACTTGTGTGTCCATGCATGTCAGGGATGTCACAGTATTTGACCTGTTTTATCTCTTTCCCTCTTGATCCCATGTAGGAATGGGTGACCTTCGGAGAAAGGTGGTAAATTTTACTTAGGCAAATCTTGACATTTGTTACAGGTGTGCACTTCTTTCACATATGGCAATGTGTACCACTTCATATTCTCTTATACTGTCAGCATCTCAACTTATAATACTAACAATTTAGAAAGGGTCGCTGATTATCCATGATTATTTCTGGATTTGTCCCTCATTCAGATTACATTTGTCAAGATGTAGTTCAGAGCACTGACTGATTATCTATCTGTTAGGTTTCACCTGCCTTTTATGTATTCCATGTTACCATTAGTTAGTATAGTGCTATTTGCCTGTAGTCCCTTACCAAAGTTAAGCTTATTTACCATCCTGTATTAATACTGTGTGCTTGAGCCCTCCTGCACCTCAACATGGCTGCCAGCATGTGTTCTCATGAGCAGGTACAGCCTGATGTGTAGAGCTGCTTGGAGTCTTGTACATTCAATGAGCAATGCCATATGTTGTGCACAGCTGACTGATCATATTAGCTTCAGAGCGATGTGGACATAGTTGTTAATGAATCCTGAGCCATGTTGATGTAGTTGAGTACCAATGCATAACAATGTAATAAATATCACTGAAAGTGTAACTTACTCTTAGAAATTAGATCTTGCCCATTGTTTGCTGTAGTTTTTAGTCATTTATGATTTGTCCATATGATGTCTATATGTCATCTGTCTCTATATTAATGATAATTAATTTATTGTTTAAAAATGTCTAAAGAATAGTCTGGCAAAGATGTTTTTATCTTAGTGGTTTACAAAAGCTTGTTATAAGACTGGATTACAGTAAAAGTACCACTTCTTGGGGATGATGACACTAAGAGATTTTGGTGTCTTTTTCAGGCAATTAGGGGCTTGAAAGATTCCACTTTCCACCTGTCCACCTGCCCCATCAAGGCAGTTTAATTTAATGCTAAGTGCATGCACAAAAAAGCCTCTAATAGCTGCAGGCTTAATGCACAAGGTAGGACACTGCAAATTTTGTTGAGGCATGCCAAGATGAAAATGTTGTCCTCATTTGTTAGTGGTCATTTCCCAGCATGTGGCATCTTCTGCATCGGGTGTGGAGTTATCAATATAACTGTAGTTATGCATTTTGCATCTGGCCTTCACATGGTCCAGGGTAAGAGTGAATTTACAAATTTGTTCAAGCATCTCAATGGAGCAGGAGCAAACTGATAATTTGCTAGATAACTTCAGGACTTATGTGTATACATTCATACATTTTATTCTTCACACTGTGCTGAATCCTATAAGTTTCTTATGAAATTTCAGAATAGGGGCTGATGAGAAGCTAACTTAATTTATATGGATTTCATTGGATTATGGATACCTTTGACTGTGTTCAAGTTGTTTTATCTGCAGATTTTTATTGGGGCTTGTCATTGGCCTTCATAAGTAAACTGGTGCTGATCAATTCTGAACTAGAGGTGGAACATATTCTTTGTTCTGACAGCTACCTGCTCCATTTTTAGCAAGTGCTCCCTCTTCATAGGTCACCCAAAATGAGCTAACACAACAGAGGAATTTAAGGAATTAGTTTATCTGTAAGTTGATGGTCTTAATGGATCAGTTCTTGAGTATAGTTTTCATCTTTTTATCACCAGAATCAGGTACAAATACAGAGATAATAATGGGTAACTGTCACAATTCAGATACATTTTTTAAACTGTCAGCATTATTGACTTGAAAATTTGACACATTAAGAGCATGTGAATTAACATGCATTTTCTGCAGTAAAACTGTCTGTAACTCTAATGATTGCCATTACTTATTAAATGCAACCCACCATCATCAGAGCAAAATTTCGAGGCAAAATCAAGCATATTCTTGAAAATCAGGAACAGTTGAAAGGTATGCTTAGTGGAAAATTTTGTGGTGATGCCATAGTTCATAGGTTTATATGAGAATACAAGGCTAATGCCCACTAGAGCCCTTAAAAGCCTAGCCATGCAACTCAAATGTGACCACAGTTTTGATTTGTATATGTTTTATAGAAGTAGACTGACTGCCTCTGTCCATCAGAGACATAGGAGCCTGACCAGGGTGAATTTCCAATTACAAAAGTTGGAATGTAGATGGTGGAAGGCATGTCTTCTTTAGGGCAAGTTTTTTTGTTTGCCAGTTTTGAAGCATACCATTCAGAAATAGCACACAAGAAGGCAAAATTCATGTTCTCTGAAACTACTGCTCTGTCTAGTCGTGAAGACATGCTGATTGTGAGCATATTGAGTAGTCTAGTGTCTGCTTTTTCATCCTCAAAATGTAATATTGATATAATTTTTTTTGCAAGTAACATTATAGATGTTAGACATGACCATACCAAAGTGCTTTTAGTGAGAATATTTCACCCATGTTTTCAGGTTTTCTTTATGTAAGTGTTAAACCCTAGTGACACCTTCAGATATTTTTCTATGATCATCCAAGTGATACTTTAAGGCAAGTAGTACTGCCTGTTCATAGTTACATTAATAATTACAAAACCATTAACCAGCAATGTTATGTACAGGGATAATGTCCTAACAGTGGCTCAAGTGACCTGGTTTGATTAGCAATTTAGGCATCTGAGGAACTGGCAGGGTAGGATGAGTGTGCATGTTCTCCAATGTGCACCTAGAGGTTGATTCCACAAAGAGATCAGGGAAGCGTTGGGGGTGTTTAGTCCTCAGGTGGACAGGGCATTAGCTGATTTGCCATGGAAGCAGGACAATACTCCAAGACATGAATGGATGTGCACAGTGGGGTGGGATTCTAGGTCCTGCTCTTCAGCAGTGCTGAGATGTTGCTACAGGGTGCCTCAATCTCCACATTAGCAGCCACTGACATGGGTCAGAGTTCGTCCAAGGGAGGTTAGTAGGGTTTAATAGACACAGTGAATAAGGAGCAGTCCTGGGCACAGCTGATGGTCAATTCTAGGGAGATAAAATAAAAATTCCAAAACCATATTCCATATAAACTATTGAAAGACTTCATCTCAAATGCTTACACAATGAGCAACAAAACTACACTGATATTTAGACTCTGTCTAGTCTAGCTAAATAAATATTAAATGTTGTTCATGTTAAAATGTTCATATTTCTTCAAATATCTCAACAACCAAGCAATGCAGAATGAACTGTCTATCAGCACAGGAAGCACAAAGTTGAATGAATAAAATGCTGCTGGTAGTATGTGTGCATCTTGAGTGGTTACTGAGGTATTGTATATTACTAAGAAAACATTACAAAAGTAAAATTCACTGCATTCATTACAACTCATAATATCCTATGCAAAGCCTGAAATCTAATAAAGTTGACCACTAAAAAGATTAGTTTGTGGAGGCATGCGTGAGATCACACATGGAAGAGGATAATTTTGATTGTTGCTTGCTCCTCTTGTGTCCTTTTAAATGTAATATTTCAATGTCTGTGCTATTCTGGGACTATTTACTTATCCTAGGAATTCATTCAAACATTCATCATCAGCTGAGGATCAAGCTTCCTTTTACTAATCCACTTTAGTAATGAAGAAGAGCCCAAACTCAGGAAGAGCATGATACCTTCAGTACGGACAGTAGAAATGGAGGGTAAAAATAATGTGGTAGCCAGTAAGCTAAAGGCTGTAAGGACCATACTGGAATCTCTACAGATGTCCTTAAGAAAATGGCCAGGGATGTACAGAAAAGTAAACTTACCACTGCTGTATATGCAGCCAGATTACATTTTGAAATTGGTTGCACAGCAACTTGCCATGCTAATAGAACATCAGTCTATGACCAGGACGTATTCCTGCCAGTTATAGACTCTACCAGAAAGCAATGACCATTTGGCTCTGAAAAGTTATGAGCTGGAAACCATATTCAAAGGAATAATTTAAATATAATTTGTTTGCCAGAGTCACTGGAAGGTGATAACTCACTGCAATTCACAAGAAGGAACTATGTGCACTGTTAAAAATCCTGCTACTCACATGTATTGAAAGAGCAAGTAGAATAAACCAAAGCAACAGCATAATTAACCAATCCAGACACTTCAACTTTAAATGCTTGGACTTCAACAATCATGAGGCTATTCTGAAAGACTCCAGGGAGAAGGGCTCAGCCTTGAAAATCATAGGGCATTGCATTAAGATCATGTCCAATTATAGTGCCACACTATTTTAAATGGAAACAAATGGTTCCATTTCTCTGCATGTTCATTGAACTGAGCAATAGAGTGAATTTGTGATGCCCTGCCATTGTGTCTGTTACTCAAGGCTCTCTGCAAGTGTTGCTTCACTCTCCACAAGAAGCTGAATGCTTCCTACAGACATCTTCTACCACCCCTCACCATCATATGGCAACCCAGTCCATCTGTGGTAGGAAAATATATTTATCCTTTGCTAATCATGTTAGTCCTACTAAGATAGTGTCCTCTTTCCAGGGCGGACACAGGGTGGTATTTATACTACTGGTGGAAATTTAGCCAAGGCATTGGGGAACTTCCCCTACACTTTGTGCATGGAGACGCAATTATGTGTGGAACACTCTACCTCTGGTATCTGGTCTGAGCATGAAGGCAGCTCAGAGAGACCAAGAGAAAGCATGGGGTCAAGCAAAAACATTAAAATATTAGATTCAAAAAGAAAAATCCATGGTATCCCTTGAAGCCTCAGAAAACCCAGTATACAACATATACTGGGCCAAAGCAAACCAAGAAGAAACTTTGCAGTGTAGAGGGTGTGATGTTCACTCCTTGAATTATGTTATGCACCTAGTTCACTAATAAAAATCGAACTGTAAAATATGTACTACAGAACAATAAATTAGAAAATAGTAGGTAGTCCATAGTTGAGTTAAACATGGAAGATCCTTTATTGAAACACATAAACAAGTGATCCTAGCTGAGTATAATGGAAAACATCAAAAACATTCATTATTTATATATAATCAGGTTATTTGGAGCAACGGAGTGGTTACAGATGGTGGTTCTGTTAAGAGCAATAAAAGCATTAAACTCATTCCTTGAACCAAGTCTGCCTTCCCCCTCAACAACATAGTGTAAATGGAGACTGCACTACCTTAGAAATGTAACTAAAAAGACAGAGACAAATTAAAATATATAATATAAAAACAGCTTATTAAAGTTAACCTACTAATCCAAAGTTTATTAATTAAGAAACTAACTCACTAAAAATGACTAAATAATTAACTAACAAAAAGATCTACCACTAGACATGTATCAGAATAAATATTACTTATAAACTGAAACACTTTTAACAAAGATTGCTTTTATTCCAAATAAATAATTTATCAGGTTTGTGTATAAAAAGCATATCATAATATTAATGAACATGTGTATAAATCTACAAGTGAACACCTGAGTAGGCTGAAAACCATAGCTATAACTGTTAAAGTGGAAATACAACAAAAAATGTTAAAAATAAAGCATTAAGGCCTTGGGCATCTGTTCAAGTGTGGCATCTAACTAAGAAAGCACTTAGTTTAAATGAGTAAAAGTACACTCAAGAGTATCACAAGTTATCTGTGAATCATGTTTTAAAGTTAAGAAAAAGAAATGATGGCCAAAAATTGTGACATTGATTCAAGTCAGGAGAGCCTTTGAAAGAGAAGTCAATAGGTAGGGATGTAAAAACAGTCAAGCTTTCACAAGAGTTACGTGCTGTAGTGGAAGGAGAAAGGGAAGCAATACCAGTAATGAATTCAGAGGAGCTTTTCCAACAAACATCTTTGAGAAGAAGATTCAGCACAAGTGTGTGTGTTGTTTCAACCCTCAGGTCAAGAAGGTTGTGTGATGACTTACTCATGGAGTTAGCAGATAAGAGTGATCCAGAAAGTGGTAAAGATGTTTTCTGGGGTGAAATCATGGACAGAATGCTGAGAGAGTATGGTCAACAAGCAGAACCGGCAGTAAAGAAATTATTTTCAGAAATGGAGAAAGTAAGACCTCAAGAAAAAAAAAGAAGAGAAGAAAGGTTTTATGGGTAAAGAAACAAATAAGTCATTTAAAGTAAGAATAGAAAAAAAGAGGATGTCAAAATGGACAGGTACAAGGTATGAGATGAAATAACTGCACCTCTTGGAACTAAAGCAAATGAGGTAAGAGCTTTCATACATATAAACAGAGACTTACTGCAACATTATTTTTGAATCTGGACAAATGATGGAAAATGTGAAAAAAGACTGTTATCCATGGAATCAGGATGTTTTAAGGACTTTGTTTCAGAGAAACAAAAAATAAAGTATATATACAATTTGGAAATGAAGTAGAGAAAGACACTTTAAAGAACATTTATTGAAAACCTGCAAATATTTATTAAAATGTTCAAAAGTATATGATAAAAGAGGTTTTGGACTGAGGCATGGGACTGCCTTGTAATTTTAAGTGCAGAAAATGAAAAGATTGTGCACATTCCTAGCATTGTTAATGTCGGGGGGGGGGTAAAGGTGTGTGAGGTATTTAGGTCAACCAAATACTTGTTTTCTTTGTGGTAAATCTGATCACTTAATTAGCAATTGTGAAGAAAAGAAAATGTTAAATATGTGGGGAATTTGGGAATGATATGAAGGTGTGTGAGTTAAAATGTTATAAATGTAGGAAAACAGGGCATTTAGGTACGGAATGTAAAGAGGTAGTGTCAGAAAATATAGATGTTCATACTGGTTAGATACAAGATATTAAACACAAGTAGAATCAGAAAATATACATATAGAAATTGATTTAATACAGACAGGCATTTCAGAAAGTGAACAAGATAAGCAAGAAAATAAAAATAAAATAAAAGGCTTAGTATTAGAAGAAGGTACAGATGTTAATGATGTGAAGGACATAAAATGGAATATAATAAAACAAAAAAGAAACTGAATTAGTAAAAAGTATGGGAAAGAAAAAGAATAATTATACAAGGTCTCAGTAAAGAAAAAAGAAAGGTAAGGGATAAATTAAATAATTAAGACATTGCTACTTGTAAAAACTTAGCATTAAATGTTAATAGTTTAAAAAGTTTAGTAAGAAGGATAAGTATTATTGAGTGGTGTAAACAACAGGATAGTGGCATCAGCGTTTTGAAATATTCTAGCTTTTTAATGAAAGAAGAAAGATATCAAATTGAAATATGGTGGGGAAATAAAGTAATTTGGAATTTAGGGAAAGGTATGTGTTCAGCCATAGTTATTCTGTATAAAGATACACTAAAAGTTTTAGATGTTATTCTAATTATCCTAGTCAGACTAACTACTGTTAATATAAGATGGAACAAATGGGATTTGAGAATCGTTATAATTTATGCTTATGTTACAAATTAGGAGAGAGAAGAAAGGTTTGTAAATGTAATTCAATATGCTGTTTTAAATATGGAGATAATTGTGGCAGGTGATTTTAACTGTAACTTAAGACATCAAAGAAAAAAGATTATGATGTTAAAAAGTATTAAACTTATAAAATGTGGGCAATTGTGAATTTGGGATAAAAGTAGATGAACTGACAGTAGACAAGAATGTTAAATGGAAATAGATTACTTTCTACTTTCTGCAGGATTACTAACAGTAGAAGAAAATGTTTTAGTGACAGATTTTTCTGATCATAGAGTTATTTGGATTTGGTTAAAAGGAGCTGATCAATATTTAAGAATATGTACAGGTATTAAAAGAATAAATTAAGTGAAATAGGAAAAATATGAAATCTTGGAACTGTGGTAAGATCATGTGGAGATGAAAATCTTCTATAATGATTGATCAGAATGGTGGTGATATTTTAAACAAAAGTATAATAAATGTTATATGCAATGTAAACAAGAAAAAAGAAGGGAAGAAAAAACTAAGTATAGAATATTATGTAATGAAATGTTTGACAGTCTGAAGATAAACAATGAAGTTATCACTGTAAAAGAACAAGAAGTGTATCATTTGAATAAGGCCAAAATAAAGCACTTATTGTATAAGCAAACATATATTTTGTACGGGAAAATAGTGTTCCTTATTTAAGTAGATTATTAAGGAAAACAATAGTATAATGAGGTAAATGAAAGATAAAAAGGGTTTACAAGGGATAAAATTATGAAGATAGTAGACAATTATATATAAGAGTTATTTAAAGGAAACAAGCATACAAATCATAGAAATGGAAAGTAGTTTCTTTTTAAGAGCAAAATAGCAAGGAAATGGAAAAATATTAGAATGGAAGAATTGGAAAATGTACTAAAACTAGTTAATCTTGAGTTAGCAACTGGTCTGGATAGAATAGAATTTTAATGTGTAAAAGTATGACTAGTGTACAAAAAATATATTTTGTTTTATTATTGAATAAGTGAGAGACTCTGATATAAAGAACTATGTAGTGGCGTAATAAAATTTATTTGGAAAAAAGGTAGTAAGGATGAAATTCAGAATTGCAGACCAGTAGTATTGAATAATTCAGATTATAAATTATTTATGAAGATTTTACAGAGAAGACTGGAAAGCAAAATAAAAAAAATTATGACTAAAATATATATGGTATAAAAGGATAATATGTGCAAGATTTACTTTTAGTTATACTAGAAGTAATAGATGATGTATTATATAGAAATAATCAAGCTAAAATGCTGGTAGGTGATGTATGTAAGGCATTTGATTCTATTCAGCATAATGTGTTATGGGACATGTTTTAATCATGTAATATAGGGACCACGTTTATAACAGTATGGATGATGGCATATACGTTTAATATAGTAAAAGCATTGATTAATGGTTGATTAAGTAAGGACATAGTGTTGCAAAAGGATATAAGACAAGGATGTCCCTAGAGTAGCACAATAATCTCTTTAAAACTAAATCTGATTTCCACATTTATCAGTAAAGAAATGGAAATGATGAGCTACATATCTAAGGGGGGAGTAGTGCCAACTTTATTTTCCTATGCAAATTATATTGTTATTACTGCAAGAAATGGTATGTGTATGACTAGAATAATAAAATTTTTGCAAGATCATTTAAATGTAATAGGATTGAAAATAAATAAAGAAAAAAGCCAAGGATTAGGTTTTGATGGTATATTGGGAGGTATTAAGTTTAACTTAACAAACATAAAAAGTACTTGGGATTTGTTTTAAGAAGCAGGAAACTGTATTGCAGATATGGAAAGAAAAATGATAAAATGAATAATATGCATAGTTTTTGGCAAACATTCAGATTGTCATTTAAAAAAAAAAGTTTATTTGATTAATTATATTCTTCTAGCTAGTGTGCCATACCTGGCAAATATCTTTAGTATACCTGTTTTATGTAAAAAGGAAGTTTATAACATTTTTCATTTATTTGGGGTTCTAGATTGAATCCTGTTAAGACAGGTGTATTGTATGTTAATAGGGAAGAAGGGGGGTCTAGGCTTGATTAATCCTATAGTTTATGCAGCCTTGCTGCCCTTGCTTAAGTTATTACGATATTTAAAATATTTTGATGATTCATTACTAGTACAAATATTGAAATCTATGTATAAAGAATGGTCATATATTTGGAATAATGAAAGGAAGAGCTTATGGATTAATTATGAAATAAATAATTATCAAGAGAACATTTCTTATGGAGGATAAAACTAGATTGTGTTAGACAGTCAAGAGGAGAAGGTTAACACCCACACTACACCTCAAGCAACTCATAGCCCTTCTAAACCCACACCACCAACACCCACATATAGCAGCACTAAATCCACATATGCAGAGGCCCTTAACTGTAACCTGCCCAGGCAACAAGGACCTCTGAAGCTGAAATGCAAACAAACACCAATCACAACCAAAGTGTCACATAGTTCACAACACCAGTGTGCCACCCAGCAAAAGCACCTAAGGCAAGACAATGTACCTAACACTTTAGTCATAGGAGACTCTATAGTCTGGCACACTGATGTCCCTCTCACCAGGTTGAACAAGGAGAAAATTACAGTCAACTGTCTGTCGGGTGCCAGGATCCGCCACATAACGCATGCACTCAAGTCACTCCACAACAAGTACAAATATGACTCTGTCATTGTCCATGTTGAAGTGAATGACTTGAGATGTACCTCCCTGGACTACATGAAGAGACATGGAAGAGCTCTTGGATCATGTGGCCCAGGCAGGTATGACCATAGCCCTGAGTAGCATCCTGCCTTTGCCCAGAATGATACCACAATATAAGGACAAAATGATTGACTTCAGCAATTGGCTAAGCTTTTGGTGTCATTCAAAGGGGATCTGTCTGCCTGGGACAACATGATTGACAGACCACGATGCTTTGCCAGAGATGGTCTGCACCTGTCACCCCCTGGGATTCAGGTTACTGGCTAAGGCTCTTGCCACCCCAATAGTGCCTTTTTTAGACAAAGGTGAAAGGACAAAACCACCACCGTAACAAACAGGTACAAGCATGAAAAACTGAAGGTAATGCTACTCAATGCTAGAAGTCTTAACCTCAAAATGCACTATCTCGAGTCACTCCTAAAAATGGAGAACATCGATATCTGTGCAGTAACTGAGACCTAGTTCAAGGCTCCAGAGAGCACCCTTGCAATACCAGGCTACAACTCTTACCACACTTTTCGGCCACCAAACCAATACCAAAACACTAAAGGTTGAGGAGTATCAATATTCACCAAGGATATTCGCACCACCAGGCTAGTTGCCCAACACAATGCATCTGAAATTCTCCAGGTGCAACTAATACTAGGTAAGACTGCAGTGCAAACTGTAGCTTGCTACAGATCCCCCACCATACCCCAAGATTCTCACTACATCTTTCTAAACATACTGGAAAATATTAAGATAGAACCAAACACCCTAATACTGGGTGATTTTAACTACCCTGCCATTAACTGGGAAAACTACTCCTGTACCAACACCTTTGCCCAACGGTTCTTGGAATTCATAAATTCCAACACCCTGGATCAACTAATCCATAGTCCCACAAGGAGCTCAAATATCCTAGACCTGGTCATTACCAACATAGGAAATCGATGTTCCACACCTATGGTCACCTCCTCGTTAGTCAGGTCTGACCATAAGTTAATCACCCTTAACATCCACATCCCACCCCCCCCCCCCCCAGTAAGGAAACCTCCATAAAAAACTTCTCCAAAGCCAACTTCATGCTACTCAAGTCAGAAGTGACAAACTTCATGACACCTATGCAGATGGGAACTGAAAGTTCAACTGCTGAATCCTACACTAAGGCACTGTATGAGCACATCCACTCATGCATGAACTGTGCCATCCCAAATAGAACCAAGAAGCTCTCATCCAAAAAAAGGAAGCCAATCTGGTGGTCCTCTGCCATAAACAAACTTTACAACAAAAGGAAGAAACTGTTGCAGAAAAGAGGAAAATCCCAGGATGCAAAAAACTCCCTTACCAGACTCAGTAAGAAACTGAGATCCCTCATAAAACCCTCCAAAGCTAGTTACGAAAATAAAATTGCCAAAGATACCAAAGACAACCACATGGCATTCTATAACTATGTCAAGAATCTAAATGGCAATGCTCAGATTTGCTCTGAGCTAAAACAGAATGGCATTAAATATACTGACCCAAGGATATTGCCAATATGCTGGCAGATCGATTCAGTGCCAACTTCACCCCCCCCTCTCACCCCCTAAATGGCCCATCTCAATATCAGAAGATTGCCAAATTCCGGTAATAACGGGCACACAGGTAAAAAACACACACTCCAAAGCTAAGAATACAGCATCCATGGGACCAGATGACATCCCGGGCTGTGTACTACATGAACTACAATATGAACTGGTACCTCACCTAAGTGTCATGTTTAATCATAGCCTCACCTCAGGTTTTGTGCCCATTGAGTGGCACAGAGCTACAGTTATCCCACTCCACAAGGGGGGATCCACCTTAGATCCCGGAAACTACCGTCCCATCAGTCTGACAAGCCTTATCTGCAAGGCCATGGAGCGTATTATCATGGAACTTATAAACAAAGACATTGGCAACCTTCAAACACTGGACCCCACCCAATTTGGGTTCGTGAAGGGCTGATCTTGTCTCCTGAACCTGATTGACTTCTTCAAATCAGTCTCCAGAGCCATGGACAAGGGTAAGGTGGTCCACACAGCCTGTCTAGACCTTGCCAAGGCCTTTGACACCATCTCCCACTCTGGAATCATAGATAAACTTACTATGCTGGGCATTAATCCCTACGTCACCCAATGGGTTGCCAACTGGCTTACTGATAGAACCCACACCGTAAAAGTAGCCGACTCCAAATCCAGCTCCAGACAAGTGACAAGTGGAGTACCTCAGGGTTCAGTCCTGGGACTGCTCTTGTTTGGCATCTACTTCTCTGAAGTACAGGCCAACACTAAGGGACTCTGGCTAACAAAATTTGTAGATAACTGCAAACTGGGAGCCATTATTGAATCCCCAAATGATGTGGATACTCTACAAAAGGGACTTACAGAAACAGATGCTTGGTGCCAGAGCCATGGGCTCAAGCTCAATGCCAAGAAATATATAGTTATCCCCTTTGGGAAAAAAACATGTATCTGTGAATTACCATATAGGTGGCAGTACACTAAACACCGAAAGTTTGATAAGAGACTTAGGGACACAGGTGGACAGGTGGACAGTGGTCTCACCTTCGATAACCACATTGCCACAACAGTCAGGAAATCCTTCTATGTGGCACACCTCATCACTAAGGGCTTTTCATCCAGAAAAAAGGAGGTCATTGTCCCACTGTACTCATCCCTCATTAGTCCTATTATAGAATACAATGCCCCGTTTGGTATGTACCTCTCAAGACATCTGCAACAACTGGAAAGGCCACAGAAATATCTCACTAAAAGAATCACAGGCCTAAAGCAGATGCCCTACGCTCATCGCCTTAAAAAACTCCAGCTATACTCTGTCGCATATCGTCTACTCAGAGACGATCTCTGCTTAACATACAAGGCCATGTCAAACCCAGAGCTGTTGGACATGCTACACTTAAAGAAATCCCAATCCCACAGAGCCACATGCTCCAGGGATCTAAACCTTGTCATCACAATAAACAAAACATGCTGGAGGGATAGGTTTCTGACCCAGAGACTCCCCAGACTCTGGAATAGATTGCCCATACATGTCAAGCAGAGTGCCTCCTTGGCCCTCTTCAAAAGGAACCTTGACAATTGGATGGGAGAAAGGAAATTCACCCCAGGGATCACGTCAGTTGCCCTGCTAGACATGGGTCCAGGGAAGTAAATAGTGTGGGAAGAAATAGCAAGGGAATTGTTATGGCTAGGCTTATATAGGCCCTAGGGCTGATAGCCTAGTACCAACCTATGAACCTATGAATCTGAACAGAAGATAATAGAAGAAAATAGAATAATAACCCAAAGAAAGAATTATCAAAAGTTAGAATTGCAGCAATTCAAGCTAGAACATTAAGAAGTAAGAAAGTGGTTGAATGTCAAGATTTTTTATGGAAACATGGCATACAAAAGCTCCCTGTGAAAGCAAATATGCTATATAGGATAAAAAAGGATAACATTTGTTTGCATTGTAAAGAATTTGAGGACAGTGAACATGTCTTACTTGAATGGAGATGAATTAAAACGTTATGGAAGAAGTTAGTTGATTTGAAAAGGTTGGGAGGATGGCTTAATGGTTGAGGTGTTTGCCTTACAAACACAAGGTGCAGGGTTTGAGTCTCACAAGGGACAATTGTCTAGGCTTAAAATGGCTCACAAGGGCAATTAGCCTAGTATGAATCTATGAAACTATTTAGAAGGTATTGAAAATGTAAGTGAATTAAAGATGGACATGATCAAATATGGTTATTATAAAGGAACAGGTGAAAAATATGTCACAAAAATAGATAAAACCATATTTTATATAACATATCTGATTTGGAATCAAAGGTTTAAGGAAGTTTTATTTAATGAAAAAATGGAATTTGGCAAAGACATTGAATAAAATAAGATTTTGGTTATGATAACTGAATGGGGTTCTCATAATTAAGTATAATTTTCATGTTATTATTAAGAATGACGAAAAAGTTACTGATGTAAATAATGTATATTTTGTAAATTTGTGTATAAGTTTATTGTGAAATTTTGTGTATTTTTATAAATAAAGCACCCCTACTCTTTTCAATAGGTGCCATGGCATCTTTTACATCTACATGAGCTACCAACAAATCAGACAGATGGGGACTTGGCTTACCATATCATCTGAAGGATGATTCCCTTAGTAGTGTAGAACCTTGTTATGCTATACTACAGTGTCAGCAATGCATCTACCTGGTGTGGAAATATAACCCAAAGATGTCTATACCAAAGGAGAGTGTACTGCCTGTTGCACCACTGACACTAACACTGATAAGAATACTTCTCTCTGCAATTACTCACAGAAATTAGACTCAAAAGAAAGGTAGAGATGTTGGAAAGCAGGAAATGAGAGGAAGTTGATTAGTAAAAGTCCCACTAACCTCATATTTAAACCCATGCAGTCTCAGCTCGATTACAGTTTTAAAAGTGACCCATGTGTGACAGAAGAATTGGTATTTCCATTCTGCAAATCTACCCTGAAAATTTTGTCAAATGGAAGAAGCTTTGGGGAGTAATCTTGACTGTAACCAAATGGTTGATGATGCTCTTGGTAGTGAATCTTTTAGTGAAGCTACGTGATCTCTGGTAGGGATTAGATATGTTATTGTTATCCCAAGTTTTGACCTAATATGGCAATCATGTGCGGAATTTTCCTGCACTAAGAAATTAGACCTTTTGTAATAAAAGGTCACAAGTCAGCCTTCAGTTATCAATGCTATTATATATCATTCTTTTATTAATTTACTTGGTGGTTTATTTAGACAATACTCCTTTGATCACCAGAATCTGAGAAATTGTTGAGCCCTGGGAGGTGATTACGAGCAAATGTCTGTATATTTAGTTTAATGTGGATACAGAAGAGTGAATTACATGCTCGGTACTCTTTCTATGATTTGCTCAGGATCTAAGATATTTAATTTTTTCACTCTTAGTTTAAACAGCTAAATATAATACTATTGCTTACTTGAATAATTGCATAAGTATAGTTATTTGTATTGGATCCACGTGTATTTATTTTCTTTGCTTCAACTAATAATTCTTAATATTAGTAAGGTAAATTGTCTTGTTCTCCTGATTACATAAACCTACAAAAATGTTTCTGCTAAGTAAATATAGAAAGCATTCTGATGTCAGGAGAAGGCAGAATGTCTTCTTTGAAACCTGAAATATTAAAGGAGCATCCATACATATTAAAACAATTACTATTACTATCCAACTATACCACTGTAGTGTTAATGTTTTTCTTTTTTTTCCAGGAATCCAAAATTAAAAAAAAGGGGCTGGGTTAGCTTTTCAAAAATGTAATGGGGACAAATTGTTTTCATGTGCATCCTTGTCCATGAGATGGGTTGCATTCTTACTCCATTATACCTTAGGATTGGTTATTGGCCAGGTACTAGCTGGTGGTGATGGTAGATGGAGCATGGCCTGGATGCATTCTGATATGTATAACCTGATTTTGGCTAAATAGTACTACTGCCTTAATAAGGATTACCCCCAGTGTTCTTGCTAAATTTAGAATAGTATTTATAACCTTCTTTGACTCAGATGTGGTTTGTTAATTGGGGAGGATTTAAAGTTACTCCCAATCTGATACTTGATAGAATTATTAGCGGCACACTTTGCCTCCCAAAGTCAGTGAAGGAACTTAATTGTTTTATGGATGATCTGCAGCTATTGGATAATTGGAGGGCTTTCAAATCTTCCACTCTGGATTATGTATACTATGCTTGAGGTATTGCTAGCAGGTTAGACATTTGGTTGTTTAACACGACTTAATTACAAGGGGGACTTAACACTTCAGTTTTCAATATGATGCTTTATCAGACCATGCCATGGTTGGGTTCCCCAAGCTTACTAATTTAGTAGAGGTTTTTATAGTGAATAATTATAACAACAAAGAAATACTTTGGGAGGTATAATTCTTTAAACAAGACAAAGAATTTCTACTACTAGAAACTTCATGAAAAATGAGAAAGACATAAACTTCGGGCACTACCTCCAAGAAATCAATAGCGTGAGGTGTAAGGAATTGATTAAATATCATATATTTTAGCTGTTAAGGATAACAAGGGGGAAAATCCACACAGACCTTAAGCAAATTATTAAATTATTTTCAAAGAAATATGCTCTGATTGCCAAAAGGTCTAAAACCAATACCCCAAGAGAATCAATACTATACCAGAATATTTCTCCTCCTGTTCTGAACAGAGAGTTTTATTCTTTTCTCAAGAATCATATTATAAGAGAGGAGATTGAAAGTGAGACTGACAAGCTCCATAGTGGTAAGGTCCCTGATCTTGATGGCCTAACTACTGAACTTTTAAGGCCTGCAAGTGGTTTTTAAGTCTCCCTGTTAGTTTGCTTTTGCCTTTATCAGTAGACAATAGAAGCAGGAAGGTTTCCTTCCGACTCCACATAAAAAGTGATGATGTTCCCAAAACCATAGTGAACAACTAGCTAAAAAACTGAAATGAAAAAAAAAATGCCAAAATACTTGCTGCTGAGTTAAGAGCTCATAATTCCAAACCTGGTCCCAGGCATCCGCTTAGACTTTATTAAACTGAGGTTAGGAAGACCAGATGCAGTCAGTATTAGGCTACATATTCAAAGGTTCATGCTTATTAATAAGCAGAATGTCTGAATCCAGCTACTGGATTTTAATAAGATGTTTGATACACTAAACTGGGACTGTACTTTAGAAATGTTGATGTTTAATTCATTCCCATGTCAATATATAAAATAGATTCAATTATTATATCATAAGCCTATGTCTATGCCAATGGAATGTTATTGAAGCCCATTTTAGTCAGGTGGGGTACTTGTCAAGGATGCTTCTCTCTCTTCGGTACTCTATATTCTTGTGGAGTTGGCTAATGACAAATCTTTGCAGGAAAATGACAATGCCTACACCTGCGGGCTGGACAATATCTATTTGCCACTTAGTATGCAAACTACTGTGCTATCCAGTTGAGTGACCCAGAAGTACAAGTCCATAATATCTTACATACTTTTGGCAATATTTCATACAGGACTGGACTACAGCGTAACAGAAATAAAACAGTTTTTGTTTTCCCACACCCAGCTGACACATGCTCAATGATGTTCAGCTTTTAATGGAAGTATTACAATAGTCCAGACTGTAATATATCTGCATATTCATATGTGTGATATACGGGCAAGCTAGTGGATTTTAATTTTAAACCAGTAATGGACAGAGTGGTGGTTCAAAGTTATAAATGGAAAAATATATAAAAAAATATAAGTGACCCTTTTTGGATCAAATTCAGGTGGCTAAAGTGAAGCTCCTTCCCAGGGTACTCTTTATCTTTAGAAAGATATCTATTCCACTGGGTCTGTGTCATATCATCAAATGGCCACACTGTTGAATGTCATCCCATCGACAATGCTGGCTATCGAACCCCCCCACACACATGTCTGCAGTGAATTACATATACCAACTCCGAGATCACACTACAGTGGGTAAAACAGCAAATTTCCTGATGCCTACCATAAAGTAATCTTAGTCAGAATGGTTTGATGGCCTGTATTGTCAATGAGATGACATTCAATAATGTGGCCATTCTATGATATGACACAGACCCCTATCCCACCAGATATGGTGACTTTGGATTACTGGATTATCTGAATTATTTGGATATGACAGCCATCATTGGAAAGATTCAAACTGGACAAATTCCAATACTACCAGTCTGCCCTGGACTCCTCCCAACACAGCCCCAAACAATTCTGGTCCTCCATAAACTTCATCCTCTACCCAGGTAAAGTCAGTACCCCTCCTCCTAACATCCCTCACTCCTCTGAAAATATTGCTACCTCATTCAACACGCACTTCACACAAATCATACTATCACTAGCTAAACAACATAAGTCCCCTCCCCTCCAACCTACACCTTCAACTAGTAATCTCCCCACTGCCTTCTCTTTTTCTCCTGTACCTACCTCCAACATAAAAAAACTCTTAACTAAACTTAAGCCACCAAATTAGCAGCAGACAACCTCCCAAGTGAATACCTACAAATCGCATCTGATGCTCTGGCCTACCCAGTATCCATCTTGATTAACTGATTTCTGTCAGAAAGTTACGTTCCCACACTATGGAAAGTATCACATATAATTCCCCTCCACAAAGGCGGCCCCTCCACAGAGCTAACCAATTACCGTCCCATAGCTATTCTCTCTCCACTCTCCAAAATACTAGAGAGATGCATTCACTCTCATGTCTCAGACTACCTCCTTACTAACAACCTCCTTTCCAATACTCAGCATGGTTTCCAACCAAACCATAGTACCACCACTGCCTTACTATCCTTAACTAACACTAACCTTCAGCATGAAAACAATGGCTATCTCTCCTCTGCTACTTTCCTAGATCTATTGAAAGCATTTGACATGGTCCCACACAACCAACTCATCTCTGTCCTCAATAACCTATTCTTCTCTCAATCAGTCACCAACTGGTTTCAGAGTTACCTGTCTGACTGCCAACAATCCGTTGTAAGGCAGAATGACATATCTCCAAAGCTACCTGTCTCTATAGGGGTTTCCCAAGGATCCATCCTTTGACCGCTACTCTTCTCTATTTTCACCAGTAATCTAGCCTCTGCCACCAAACATGGTACATGCATACAATATGCAGATGACTCAGCCATCATCTGCTCAGCCCAGTCCCTACCCAAACTGCAAAAAGTCACACAGGAATCCTTTTCCTCTGTTGAAACATGGTTATCTGATGCCCAATTAATACTCAACCCAAACAAAACTAAACTACTCATCTTCCAACCCACCAAACATACTCAAAACAACTTTCACTTTAACATCATAGAAAAAGACAATACCACTATACACCCAACAGAACACACCAAATTGCTAGGAGTGGAAATAGACAATAAACTAAAATTTGACATTCACATATCCATGACAATAAAAAAAGTCCACAAAAAACTAGGAGCGTTACACAGAAATAAGCAACTTCTTACCAAAGCAGCAAAGATTTCAGTAGCAAATTTGCACCTTATCTCCTCCCTACTTTATGCCTCTCCAATATATACCAACCTAAGGCAATGCGATCTAAACAAGCTAGAGACCTGCTACAACAAAATCGCCAAATTCGCCACAGGGGCATCCTACCATAGTCACCCCTGTCTCTCACTTGCTGAACTGGGCTGGCTTAAACTCCCTCACCTCCTTCAATGGTATCAACTCTCACTCGCTCAAAAACTAGTAAACCATCCACTAAATGTCCCATCCCTCCAGAATCTACTCCAACCCTATCACACCACCAGACCACTAAGATCCAGCAACAAAAATCACTTGCAGATCACTAAAGCCAATAACTGCTGCTGAAGCACTATTCTCTTGTGACATAGCCAAATTATGGAACACCCTCCCACCCACAATTACCTCCATACCATAATGCACCCACTTCAAAACTTTGCTAAAAGTGCACCTAAAAACATGCTGGCTAGGCCCTTGCAACTCCCACTCTAATATCACCCACCCCATCCAAGCACTACCTTTCATTCCACCCCACTAACTACCTTGATTATAGCAAGCTCAGATGCTCATAAGCCTAGAACTTATTATACAGCAGGAACTTCTTATTGTAACATTTGTTAATGTCTGTTATGTACTTCACAGATAAAGATTCTAGTTGTCTACTGATGTACTATGTTCTTCATCTGTAACTATGTTTGTAATTAATTGCTATGTTAATCAAATTGTTACTCGCTATGTAAATCCAATGTAACTACTGTCTGTATATTTTAACTGTGGAGCTTTTCTCCCCGGGCATCCGCTGAAAATGGACCTATGTCCAGTCGGACACTCCCGGTCAACAAATGTAAATAAAATAAATAAATAAATAAATAGATCTTTGTCAAAGCCCAGCTGCCCAATAAGCCAGTATCATTCTGATCTGAAATACAGATTAGGCTGCTAACTCCCACTCATATCTACCTCCCTTTTGCAAAATATGTGATCTAGCAGGGATGATCTTTTGTTTCAAAACTTCCCTTATCTCTAGCATTAATGATGTCAACAGAGCTCTTTGGTACATGTAGGGGAATTGCAGAAATAGACATACACATGGGCACACATGAGAGCATTTGTGAAGATGTATATGCATCAGGTGGTTATTGTTGCTATAATCTGGGTCTATATCATATGAGCAAATCGCACAAATTGCGAACGCTCATAATATTGAATGTACCGGACCTCGAAGTGCTTTTTCTGAGATCACGGTACAGTGAAGAATGGGATATTTGCCCTTTACTCACTGTAGTGTGATCTCGGAGATGGAATATATATTTAGCGTGGGGGGGCATAACCCCCCACAATAGGAAGTTCGAGTTCTGGTACATTCGATATTATGAGCGTTTGCAATTTGTGTGATTCGCTCATATGATATAGACCCCCCCATCTCCATCAGTGTTGGCTTGAATGACAACCCATGCCTTTATTTATTTAATTATTGACATTTGATTACTGGGAACGTCGATTTTCAGCAGAGCCCTGGGAAGAAAAGGTCAAATTATTGCAAAACATTTTAAGAACAATAATTTTACAAGCTTCAAAAAATAAAACAAAAACATCTGCAGTTTAAATAATTATAACAAATTAGACATAATATAAAAATATTGCCTCACAGTTAAACGTTGCACGTTCGATTCTCAGTTAGAGCGCCTTCTGTTTGTCGACATGTGTGAATGGGCGTTCCTTCGTTGAAGGTTGTGCATTAGGCCTGGCAAGCCAGCACGTAAAAATCTACTGCCAATCATTAGCGGACCGGAGTTCCGCTGTGGTGACCCCTAACCGGGAAAAACCGAAAGACTTTTTATAAAAATATTGTAAGAATCGAAACAACGAATATGATAATCATTTAATATTTAGAGAAATTTTAGATAGTTTGTAGACAAATTAAAGGTAAGTTAGTCTAATACAAATAGGAACTGCAATATGAAGTGAGGAAAAAATAGGCTTATGATATATTTAGAGAGAAATCCAGGGAAGAGAATTAGACAGCAGTAAAGAAGTTAGTGAAGAAGAAAGAGTAAGGAGATACAAGGAATGAAAAGGTGCTTGCTCACATTTATGGTATATAGTTTATCCTGGTTTTCACCCTAACTTCATGTGCAAGGCAGAAAACAAGTTTTTCCAAGCACAGATAATATCTCTGGCATATATCTGATCTGATTATAATTACAATCCTGGCTTCTGTATACACTGATGTCTACAACAAGATCCTGACATCTGAAGTCATGGTGGGTCCCATGGCCAGCTTTAACTAATGAGAGGACCAATTTGGGACATACTTGGTAGGTCCACAAGCCAAAATTATACCTGTCAACTTTCTCATCTACCTGCCTACTTCCTCCACTCTCTATGATTTGCCAGAAAACCACAAATTTTATAAGAAACAACAAAAAGTATGACGTAAAAATCTGGACATTCAGCAAAATTCTGGAGCTTTTAGAGGACTGATACCACATTTGCCAGCACTGCATTTGCAGCATGTCTCTGAACTTCTTTACTCAATAATTTTCAACAAAGGAAAAACAATGTGGAGCAAATGTCCAAAATATTACTATAATTCACATAAAAAGTCAACAGAATAACTGTTTTAATCAACATTATTTTTTAACCAATATAAGATATTTAAACTATAAGGTATGGCAGTATCGACTGACTGAATTTTTTCCCTTTGGTCTTCAGAGTGAAGAAAAACTTTTTTTCTTATACTTGAAGATGTCAAGTGGTGTAATTGGTAGGTGCCAATGATAAAAAAATGTGCTACCACCATTTGTTAGTGAAATGCTTGTATTTTAATAAATGCCTGTAGTGCACTTGCTGTTATGGATAAGGCACTTAGTGTTTGGTAGATTGAATATAGCAAGATAGCAAGATATAGCGGCTTGCTACAGATTCAAGTAGAAGTGCCCACCCCTGGTGACACTTTTTGCTTTTTTTTTTTTAGCTATGGGACTGGCAAGTGCTAGGGTCCCTTAGATGCGAGGTCCTCTTTTCTCCCATGAGATTAGCAGAAGGCCAGCCTGGATGGCTTGATGAGTCATTAGTCATGGAGAGGGACTGCAGCAACGATTCATTCTCTGCATCAGTGAACTTTCTCTTTTTAGTCTTTCCTTTGCCAGGCATATTGCTGTATGAAAAAAAGAAGAAAGCCTGCTTGTCCAGCTATTCTACTTGCATGTAGCAACTTTCCTGTACACTCAAGTGGGACTGGTAATAGCAGGCATAAGGGTATGCTGTACAACCTTCCACTGCTAACAAGTATACAAAAGCTTCAACAAACAGCTCACCCCAAATACACACATACACACACACACACACACACACACACACACACACACACACACACACACACACACACACACACACGCACACACGCGCGCACTTCCACTGCTAACAAGTATACAAAAGCTTCAACAAACAGCTCACCCCAAATACACACATACACACACACACACACACACACACACACACACACACGCACACACGCGCGCGCGTGCGCACATGGATGCATGCACACACACATGCACACACACACATGCACACACGCGTGCACATGCACACACACACATGCACACATGTGCACACACGCACACACGCACACACACACACACACACACACACACACACACACACACACACACACACACACACACACGCACACACACATAAATCTACTAACCCATTAACCCATGCAGGCAAGCAGGCTGACAGTTGCCCCCAACATCACAGTACTGTTTTATATGTATTCTGCAACACATATCCTTCAGTTGGTACATTACAGGGTAATACCCATAGCAGTGAAATTCAGCAGACTCACAGCTATCCAGTAGCACATAACTATGTGTGTTGAACCTGTAATATGTAATGTGAGGGTTACAGTATCAAGTTCATGTTATACTCACATATGTGTGTCTCATGAAAATGCATTATGCAGGTATATGTGTGCCTCATCCTATCACAAGTCAGTCTTGACCTGACTCCTTTAAGACCTACATTTCACAATTGCTTTTGGGTGTGCTTTTCCTTAACCTTTGCAGCACTTGTATCTAATCTCTGTGTGGTTTACTGACTATTTTTCTCTTATTATAACACTTAACAGGCATTGCATATTTCCCCACAGCGTGTATTTCTACAAAGAGACTTTAATTTACATCTACAGATAAGCACTTGTAAGGGAAATGCTGCACATACCTTCAGCAAGTAGTATTTCTGCTTTCCAGAGGGTTGATTGCCTTCATCAGGTGAACCTGTTTTACAAATGCAGCTCAACGTCTTTCTCTATAGTGCCTGTCTGCAGTTGCCAAAGTTTATGTCACACTGACTCTTAATGTGATAATTATGCAAATGAAGCCTCAGTTCATGAATGCTTCTGAAATGTTCAGTCAACATATCATGCCACAAAGCATAGTCTCACAGACAGTTCAATACAGTGTTGTGCACAGATCTGAGCACCTATCAGGCATATTGCACATGCAGTGATATGCTAATATCAGCAGGATGCTCCCTGCAATTCCCTGTTTAATTCCGGCAGGCATGGGTCACTGTACAGCTGAACTGTGCCTGCCATATTTCTTACCTTTAATCCTCTATTTTTACAAGTTCAAAATGGCATTACCTTTGTCAAACTAAAGTCTTTGTTTACCCACTGCATAGAGACCATCCAACCATTTGATGGGGAACCTTTATGCAGGGTCCCCAGTATAAGCTGGATGCCTAACATTGTCTCACCAGAGCAGTTACTGATGCCAACTGCATTCCCAGTACTGGCAAGCAGTGATGACAGTGCTACAGTGACCTGATGAGGCACATGGGAAAACAGGTAAGGGTCAGAGCTTCTGTCATATTCATTTTTTTTATGTATAATTTTTCAGTCTAGGTGGAGCCAGGGCAGAAGCCTCTACTATGCATGTGTTAATACGCATTTTTATGGCCTGAGGTTCATTGTGACCAAAAAATCTTCAGAAGCTCTGAGAGTTAAGATGTTATATAATACACCTTATGCATTTTTTGAAAGATAATGACTTGTAAAGTGTTTTTTTTTAATGAAAGTTGCACATTTACCTGCCAATATTGTGTCTGTCCACAGATAAAACATGCGCACACTCACAAACATGTGCACACACACACACACACACACACACACACACACACACACACACACACACACACACACACACACACGCACACATGCACACACACACATGCATGCACACATTCTGCACACTTACCTAGAGAAAAACTGGAAGAATGTCCATTCATCTGCAGGCTCCCTTCAGAAGAATCCAGAACCAAGAACTCAGACAGAGACACAAGTGCTGTAAGATGGCAGCTCTCTTTGCTGTGTCATTGTGCTAGTGTTCAGTTACTTTCACATGCATCCTTCCCAGACAAGTGTATAATGATGATAGTTTCGTATAATAGAAAGCTGAAAATATTATGACCAAATTGTTACTTTTATATACATTGCAACACCCCTCAACACATACACTTTAATAAGCCACACCAGTGATTGCTTTACACAGATTTTATGAAATTCAGTGTTTTGCGTGAGACTGCTCCTACCATGCCACATCCCTGACTCTTTAGCATTGATCAAACAAGAGCAGCAGGGTAAGTCACTTTCATCCAAAGACAGCCTCCATAACCATCAATTAGAACTGTTTTATTCACTGTGTACAGCTCAGTAATCTGATTGTGATAAAAATAGCAACAGTAAAGTAGTCTAAATTGCTTTACATAAATGTGCACTAATTCTTCATAGCCAGGTATATGACTGTTTAACTTGATCATGGCAGCACAGTCAGTAATTTTACATCTGCAGAAAAATCCCTTACTTCGCAAATCTAGCTGCATTGTTGACTTTGCACACCACAGCTGTCTTATTTTTTTAAGAAAATAATGGCAGTAATGGCCACAGTAATTAATTTCACATTTGCTTTACAGAGACACACAGTAGCCATGGTAAAATAGTCCAACATACTTAACCTTAGTCCTGTAAAGCCAGACTAATAACTGTTTCAACCAAGCAAACAGCAAAAGGGTCAGTCACATTCATTCAAAGACACTCCCCTCCAAATTAGCAGTTATATGTACTGTGTTGATTGTATTCATCTCAGACAATGAACAATTGCCACCACAGTGTATTTTAACTTTGTTTCACAAAAAGATGAGTCACGGGAAAGTAGTTTAATACGAATCACTAAAATTCACTTTAAGCATGCAAAGCCAGAATAAAGCATTGCATTCCAGCAAACATTGTGGACAGTAATTTTCATCTTCCTACAGCCCGCTATATCGCTGTCAGTTATTGCCATTTTGTTGACTATGTGCCCTTCTGATATCCAATTGCAATACAACAGACAAAGTCATTTATTTTAACTCTGTTTCACATAAGCTAGCTGTAGTATAGCATTCGGATGTTATTCACACAAGGTACATATTATCCCAACAAAGCCACATCAACTGCTTATTAAATCTGATTGTCTGTCATAATAAAAATACTTCTACTGCAATGCAGATGATTAGGTCAAACTGCATGACACCCACATCATTGCCTTATAGATCCCCATTATGCTTCTGACTATAAGCTACTACCAGGGGTGGCTCGTGCTGTTGGACTGTAGGGCTGCAGCCCCCCAGCTTTAAAATAAAAGAAAAAAGAAAATATTTAGCCGTGAATCCTGGTACTCCGTGCATGTGTGCAGGAATCTGGACTTCTGTTTAATCAGTCCAGTTTATGAAGAAAAGGCATCAGAGTACAAATGCCCAGAAGTCTATGTGGTTACAATCACATAGGCTGGAAGAGGATCAAACTGCAATGTCTGCAGGCACGTATGGATAGCTGCTCTCACAGGAAGAAGGGACTTTGTATTATTTCAAGCAAAGCTGCTGTAGGAAGATGATGAGACTTTGTAGAACAAAGCTGCTGCAGGAAGATGGGACTTCATAGAATGAAGCTGCTCCAATTCAGAAGTTAGGTGTGTGCGTGCGTGTGTGTGTGTGTGTGTGTGTGTGTGTGTGTGTGTGTGTGTGTGTGTGTGTGTGTGTGTGTAAAATGTCCCAGTTAAATATACCTGGTGACTAGTGGATAGGGAGACAGTAACTTAGGCTGAGACCCTATACCTTGGGTGCAGGTAGCAAGAGCCTGAACTCCCTACTCACCACCACTTGTGAAAACTATTCAGATCTTTGCCTCATATTTTTGCTCTGCTTTGTTTCACATAAAATCTGTGATTTTCTGGATTTTTAATTCACTAAATAACGACAGGCATTTGAATTTCAGACTTCATATTCTTCAGAAAGTACATTGTAACACAAAACCTTTTATTCTAGCAATTTTCTAAGTTTATAAGATCAATATTTGAAATTTGTTCCTATTTTTGTGGCTGTATTCCCCCATTATTGGCTTTGTCCAGGTGGTTTGTGCTAAGAGCTATGGTGAGAACTAAATTCACTGAATATGTTTGGGGGCTGTATTCCCTATTATTGGCTTTATCCAGGTGTTTTGTGCTAAGAGGTTGAGATCTATTGTAAGAACTAAATTCACTGAATATGTTTGGGTTCTGTATTCCCCCATTATTGGCTTTGTCCAGGTGTTTTGTGCTAAGAGGTTGAGAGCTATGGTGAGAAGTGAATTCACTAAATTATAGCCATTTAAGTTTCAGTTTTCCTGTCTTTCACAAAACAGCTGATTTGGCATAGTGGTATGTTGCTCTGACTGTAGTGCACAGGGACCTGGATTCAAGACTTGGAAATGAAATGCATGGCGATAACACATTTTATTCTAGCAACTTTCCAAGATTATACAAGCAATGTTTAAAATGTGTCTCTGTTTTTTTGGGCTTTTGTCCCCCCTCCAATAAATGTTGGCTTTTTCCAGATTTCTTGTGCTGCAAATTTGAGAGGTACAGTTGAGCGTCGAGTGGATTTTACAAGGAGCTGAGAGCTTCAGGGGAAGAGAAGGTTAGTGCTGCTTATGCTGAGTTTGCTTGCATGGTTAATAGCATAACAGGTTGAATACTTGCTTTTGATGCAGCAGGCTGTGGTTCTACTCCCACGGTATGTAGATGCATTGCTGATACTGTACTCTGTTGTACTTTTAAAGGGGGTGGATGCTGCATTCCTGAGACTGTCCTCTTTGGCAGAGATACCTAGTAACTATGAACCTGTTATCAGTTTTCCATCTATTCCCTATTGCAATATTACTAGCTTATCATTTTTAATGTAACATAGGCAGTTTATTCCTCAAGGGCAACAGACACTTTATTTGTAGATGAAACAATGAAATATAAAGTTATTTGCTAGCAGCAACCTCTTCTGTAGTTACAGATCTCTTTAACGTGGAATTATTTAGATGACTTTTACTTCTGCAGAGATTGTGTACATTTACTGATACTGATGGATTGTAGAAGTTTGAGTAGACTTTTATCATGGAAATGTTCTAAATTGGGCAAGTTTGTCATTATTGTTGCATGCATTTTATTTCATTGTTTAAAGGAAAAATGTTTAAAACAATACATTTAAAATGCCCTCTAACAACTGTACTGTACTATACAAGGAGTATCATTAAATACAATCAGGAAGGTGTATCAAAGAACACATGTATTTTCGTGTGATTTGAAAACAGCCCAAAGTTAATCTTTAACTTCTACTGGCCAGATGTATTTTCTTTGACTGCAGATTTTAATGCTGTTTCAATGAATGTAAGTTTCAAGGGCAGAGAAGTTTTTAATGCTAAGTCTATTTTCATTGTGAGACTGGATTGCTTTGTTTAGCAGATGTCTGTTAGTGTTTGTGCTGTAAAATGTAAAATAAAACATTTAAATGAAATCCAAATCATCAGGGAAGTAAAGCAGTATACACATTAGTGTTTATGGTAAATGGGGTAAGTTAGCCAAGTAATGGGACATTGGAATGGCTGTATGTGGAAGACCCCATTCGACCATGATTTTATGAGGGGGGAAGGGTGGCAAACTCAGACAGCCCCGGCTGAACTATACCCCTCAACTGTCTAGATTTTTGCAGAATGAAGCTAAATAATGACAGACATTGAGTTTCAGACTTTATACCCTTCAGAAAAATTGCATGCTAAAGCAAGATCTGTTATTCTATCAACTGTCTAAGTTTATACAGGAACAATTTTTAGTGCTGTTTGTATGTTCCCCCAATATATTTGGCCTTGTCCAGATTTCCTCTGTTAAGAGGTTGAGAGGTACATGCAAATAAATTGCTTTATAGAATTAGGTATATCCAAACCTCTCAAGTGTCCCCAATTTTGGCTCAAAATGTTGCTATCCCCCTAATAATCCCTCTGCAAAATGGCAATTTTGGAAGAAAACATGGAGGGTTTACAATTAATAAATAATTGTAATCATCAGAGTTATAGATTACTTTTATTTCAGAAATGCATGTAGATTGTCTTATTTTGTCAGCTGCTCAACTTAACAGTACTAATATTAAAAACTGTCCCTTCTTTGACAGGTTCCCAGCTGTACTGTTGTGGCTATTTTATATTTTGCATTACATTTTTGGTCCATTTTCCATAAAATTTTGGTTTTCTGGCAAATTAGTGGCACATCATTAAAGACTGAAGTTAGAAAATAATGACAGACATTTGAGTTTCAGATTTCATACCCTTCAGAAAATTCATACTAATGCAATACCTACTATTCTATTATATTTCTAAGTTTATAAGAGCAATATTTAAAAATTGTTATTTTGGGGCCTTTGCCCAACTTCTGTTTATGGCTTTGTCCAAATTTCTTCCTCTGAGGTTGAGAGGTATGACAAATGTCAGGGCCATCACTGTCAGCCAGAGACATTTCAAATTGTGACATACTTATTGTACCCCACTCCCCCCATGTAGTGACTCTGGATGTGTCCAAGCAAGTCAAGGAGCAGTTATACAGTATAAGTGTGCACAGAGTACCCCCCATGCAAGGTAGACACAAGTACTACAATGGCTTTTCATCTGTCCTTGATTCTGGTTTTCTGTCATATTTTTATACTGTTGATTTATGTTTCTTATTATTCAGAAAATGCATGTTGATGCTGTGCCTGCTGCTCTGTGTGTAAGTAACAATGCTTTAATGTCCATCAGGTAAGCTTGTCTGAGATTGTAAGATGCAAGTAAGCTTTAATAAGCATACAGTTAAAGAATTACCAACATTGAAAGCCTTTTTGTTGTTGCCATGCAGAGAATATTTACATAACTAGATAACGTATAAGCCTTAGGTATTGAAATGCATATGACAGTATTTGTAATAAAGGACAGGATTAAAGTATTTTCAGAAGCTCATTACATTTGTTGGAGAATTGCAGTCATCTTTGCAGGCTTGACCCATAATCTAAACAGAATGCCAGTTTATCATGTGTTCTCCATAACCTCTGCAGTAATCCTTTAAGCAATTTATCTTTAACTTGTTTCTTGTTTGCTGTTCCTTTTTTACTTTGATCATGTTTTCCCTATGAAACAAGTAGATAGTTGTCAGGCAGCAGGTCTTTTTTGGATAAGAAACATTTTTACAAGTGGGAGCATCACAGAGATTCCTACTTTCAGCATGTTACTTGGTACTTTTATAAAGCTGAATATAGATTATAATTAGAACTGCAGTGAAAGGAGAAGTGGTTTGAGTTGAGTGCTGCTTGTTTTTTATACTTGATTTTGACTGGCATTCCAGTAATGTATTTAAAAAGTAATTCATTTTTTCATGCCTCGCAATCTTTTTGTTTCCATCAAGATATTAAGCATGCTGTCATGTAGCCAATGCATTGAATTATTTTTTTCTTCTCCACTTCATTTTGTTTTGATTGGACTCTCATAATGATGGTTTGGTGCCTAGGGCATCATATTTAATTAAAGTCCCATTTTCTGTGGTTTTGAGCATAGCTCCACCCTTTCTAGTTGGCCCCACCCATTCAGCTGTCTCCTGCAGCACCCCCTTTGATTTGAAGTCACCAGCTGCCACTGGATACTACTGATACTTGCACCACAACCATCACAGGCAATTCTCTACATTTTCTGGACTTCTCCTTTCTGCCATCCTACCCACAATCTAGACAAAATGTCAGAAATCCCTATAGACACTCTTGACTGGTTGTGTAGTTCAAGCATGGGACAAAGCAGAATGCTTTCTCCTCTATAGAGTGCCACAGCCATGGCTTTTTTTAAAGAATGGTGCCACAGCACTAGTAGTAGCCTTCAGTTTTTTTTTCTATATAATAAATACATAAATAAAGGTACAGAAAAGCACCCCTAGCCTGGATGGCATCCTAGACACGAAACTAGTTTAAGTATTGTTGTGGCCGGCTATGTTGTCACCATATTGATGGCTGATATCATTTCTTTTGGCTTTAATAAATGTTGTTTAGCTGCCAATTTGCCTTGCATGTTTTTGTCTTTCTTTGCTAAAACACCAAAACACCAAATACTTCACTTCTCTCCTTACTGCATCATTTATGCCTGTTGTAGAGATTTCATATTACACCATTTAACACACTTAGGAAATCTAGGTCTACAAGTTCAATTAGTAAGCCCACAATGTTTCCTGAAATTATACAAACTTCACACCTTCTAATAAGCCAGCTACATAACATAACTTAATGTAAATATAGTCTTCTATTCAAAATTAATTCAAACTCGATTTCATTACATAATTAATTTCCAGCTTATCCAGCTATAAGCACAAAGACTGAGATGAGCAGGTGCCAAGTTGCTGCTAGTTCAGTAAAGCAATCATTCTAAGAGATTCTGAACATAATTTAAATATTGAGAGATCCCTGGGAAACTTTCTTCAGAGCCAGATTTAGCAAAAATAAAAATAAAAATATAGCTAATGAGTAAAAAAAAAAAACAATAAAAGAGCAAGACATGTTATACTTTAGAATCCAAAAGAGTTTTATTATATGAGTTATCAGCATGGCAGATGAGCACTGTTTACAGAATTAGATTCAAGCAATCTGATTAAATGCAAATAATAGGTTCATAGTTGTATACTAGGTTAATGGCCCTGAAGCCTTTACAAGCCTAGCCCACAGAAGTGCCCTGGCATTGTGCCGCCTGACATTATTTCCCAGTGTCTCTATCAAGTAGAGCCACTGGAGTGATCCCCAGGGTGAACTTTCTATTACCCATCCACTCATCAAAATTTCTCTTGAAGAGGGACAGTGAGGTGCTCTGATTGACATGCATGGGAAGTCTATTCCAGAGCATGGGCAGTCTCTGGGTGAGGAACCTGTCCCTCCACCATGTTCTGTTGTTTGTGGTAATGAGGTTGAGGTCTCTGGAGTGTGTAGTGTAGAGGTATTGGGATTTCTTTAGACACAACATTTCTAACAGAGCTGGGTCAGACATGGCTTCGTAAGTCAAGCAGAGATTGCCTCTAAGTAGGCGATAAGAGACAGAGAATAGCTGGAGTCTTTTGAGTCTGTCCATGTAGGACATGTGTTTAATGCCTAGGATCCTCTTCGTAAGGTACTTCTGTGGCCTCTCCAGCTGTTGCAGGTGTCTAATGAGGTACATGCCAAATGGGATATTATACTCGATGTTTGGTCTAATGAGGGAAGAGTAGAGAGAGATGATGACCTCTTTTTTCCTGGATGCAAAACCCTTGGTAATGAGATGTGCCACATAGAATGACTTTCTGACCACAATGGCAATGTGGTGGTTGAAGGAGAGGTTGCTGTCAACCTGCGTCCCCAGATCTCTTACAATGCCTTCAGTGTTCAGTGGTCTCCCACTTATGCTGGGCTACAATACGAAATAAAATCTTCTGACATATTTGCTGTGTGATATTAAAATTCTATTGGTTCGATATGATACTCAATTGGCCAATTGTGTGGATCAGGTATTTAAATTCTAGTTAGATTAGAGAGATCATACTGATCCAATGGGAGACTGTGTGGGGCTCAGCCTATGGGAGGCCAGGAAATGGACATCATGACAGTATATTTTTCTTATTGGAGACAGGGATGACATAATGGGCCTATGGGGAAACATGTATACAGTTATGTGAAGGAGTTGTATTATAATGTAGCCATCTGGACTCTGAAGAAAGGTTCCCAAGGATCTCTCAATATCTAAAGTATATTCGGAACCTCTTCAAATTAATGTTTCACTGAACTGGTACTGACTTGGCACCTGCTCATCTCAGTCCTTGTGCTTACAGTTTTTGCCATGGACAGCACCACAATACAGCTGTTGTAAGCAGAATAAGGGTGGTTGGATTTACCCTCGAAAATTCTTAATATGTACATGAGCTACATCTTATCCAGCTATGTCACACTTATTCTTATAACTTGACTATCATATTACAAATCAGTTTGAATATTTCATGTTTTCCAACATTTTCTACATTAATTTAACCTTTTCCCACAGTGCGATTCTGAATGGGAACTTCAGTAACATTTTAACTTTTTCAGCATTTCATTAATGTTAAATGGTACTAAATAATTAATAAGCACTACTTTTATCCCATTCAGTTTTTTTCTTTTTTCAATTAATAACTATCGCTGTAGGTTCTCTCTCTACTTTAATCTTCCCCTTACTTGTAAAACACATTTTAATTGGGCTTTAAGTGTCTAGCGCCATCTGCATAATTAAACATCTTATTTGTTTTGGAACATGATAAGCCACGTTAACTCAATATAAAATTGATTCCTTACTATGTTATTTTAACATTTTCAATATCCACTCCTACTAATGTCTCACCCAGCACAGACTGAATACATTCTTAAAGAAGCCTGATATTTGCTCTTTATTATTATGGCATATAATTTCATTTTTAGGCTTTATATATTGTAATGATGGTAGACTAGACATAATATTCTTACTTTCATATTCTGTTGTATGGTTTGTCCTTTTCTGGAAAAGAAGTTCCGCTCCTGCTTTTCCCATTTGTTTTTATTTTTGGACTGGCTCATATATGCTTATTCAATCTACTATCTATCTAACATATATTTCTCTCATCTCAGTCGACTTTTATTTCTTAATATCACTTCTAATTCATTGTAATCTTCACTACTCACCTGTCTGATTCTCTTTGTTTGTGGATTCATTTTATTCTTTCTTTATTTTTTCTCACTTCTTCTTAACATTCAGTTTTCACCTAAACTATTCTTCTTTTGACTTTACTGAATCTTTTCTGAATGTGTTCTCTTTCCCTAAATCGGTTATTTGCTCTGTTGTTTATTTGTACATTTACGCTGGTCTGCCTTCTATTCAGTAACTAACATTTTTTCAGTCATTCTGGCCAGATCATATTTTACCCCCCCCCCCCCCCCAAAAAAAACACACAAACTGCCTGTGCAATTATTATATGCTCCATTAATTAACAGAACATTTGTATAGCGGTGCTCTTTAAGTTGGTCTGAAAATTTTTCACACAGTATACCATGACTTTCAAAGATGTTTTTACATTCCATCTAATTTATTTTCTCTAGAAATGATTTTTCTTCATGACTATGCCTCAGCTGCATGTAACTACAGATGCATGAAGGAGATGCATGGCAGATATACTGACAATGCAATGAGTGGCAGATGACTTCATGCAGTAGGTTATGTATCTTGGATTATACTAAGTGCGCACCACCTTTTATGGTGTACTACAAAATGTGTTTGGTAAAACATGAGAACCACAGTTTATAATTAGCAGAGTGTGTATTACGTATGCTGGATATGCAGGAAGACATTATGCAAGAAAAATGAAGATGAATGTAATAGCATTTGAAAAACAGACTGGACAAAGACACATACACTGACGAACATGCAGCTTTCATGGATGGTATATGTAAAATGACCCAGATATAATTCTCTCTCTCTTATTTTGATATATATATAAATTTGTTTCACCAACACCGAACCCACAACCCAACCCTACCTATGTTGAATATCATGCTGATTATTCAAATTTGGCATTATTTGACATACTGTGTTCCCTGCACCTTACACAACAGTAATGTAAGTTTAGGTTGTCATCAAGCCCCCTGCACACCCCATGGGAGGCTGTGCTCTCAGACCCCCCCCTGCAAATTATATATTCCAACACAGAGATTGCACTACAGTGGGGAAAGGGTAAATTTCCCGATCCACACTCTACCATGATCTCTTGTAATAAGGTTGACCACATATGTGTGAATGCACAGTGCATTTGCGGAACCAGGGACTTGCATACATGAAGGTTCGGCAACACGGATTCTGTAGGAGAAGATGCATCATATCCAAGCCCTCATTGGTTGCAAGGCAAAAAAATATATCAGATGGGATACCAGACCATTGTAGGCAAAATATATTGTTTCTTAAAACTCAGCAGCAACATCAAAGCTGCAGAACAAGGCTCAAGCTGCATATTTCTAACCAGGGACCTACTATACAATGTTATTGGTAATGATGATAAAAGAATGAACTGTGAAGCAAGAAGCTTATCATTTTTTATACAGCTGTAATTTCTGCTGAAGAAACTTTTCTTTGACTTTTGAATGGAAAATATGCTTAACAGTATGATACACAAAATGCATGTTTTATTTTGTTTTTAATTGATTTTACATTTGTTTACTGGGATAGTACACTGATAACAATAGACCACGTGCCGGTACTGTCTGGGTGAAATACGTCACAAAAATAAATAAATAAATAACAGGCAGTAAGTTGTAATGATCAAAAACAGAACAGAAGGCATGTATTTACAATAAGTGGGATTATATATCCAGTTATTTTATTTTACAGCAGCTTAAGTAAATGTATATCTGTATACACTAATATAATGTGCATGCATTTCTAAGGAGAAGACATACACCTTCTTGGATAGTGTTTTCTTTATAATGAGGTCTGTCTTCTCAATATGGCGATTAATGAGACTAAATTAAAAGAAGAATGAAAGAGAAGTAGTTTTACAGGTGCAGTGCTGTCGATTAAATCATTGGGGTATCTTGGTTTACGGCTATCATTCTGTAATTTCTTGAATCACATCTCTAGATTTGATATTAATTCACATTTAAAGACTGCTCATAATATAAACCTCAGGCAGATTTAAAAAAATCAGAGAGTAATGTAATTCCTACTTTATAAGATTCTTAGATGCAGCTGTGTTTCTGACAAATGTAGTTAAAAAAGATAAGGTTTCAAACTATTAATGATTCATCTGTTAAGAAAGCACAAAACAAAGTTGTCAAAAGGAAACTACAAATTTGTCTTATAAAAAACATAAATATTTGTCATAGATACTTTATGGCTATTAGATGCAGGCTTGGCAACTAAAGGGATATTAAAAGACTGAAAATGTACGTTTTAGAAGAAACTAGTTGCCATTCTCCTAGCAAGTTATAATAAATCCATTACAAATTCAAGCAGAGGCACCACAGTATATTCTGGAAACTCTTACAGAATAATACATAAGTAGCTTCTGTAGACTGAAACAAGTGCAACATTGACACTTCTGCATTGTATGGCAAGGTTAAAATACATTTTTACTATACAAAAATTTAAATCTGCAACTGTCCATTTATAGCTTGGGCTCTTCTGGGACTTTATATTTGATTTCCGCAGTTAAAGCTTTGATGAAATGAATTTCTCTGATGCTGTTCCATTTTAGATTTATATTTTAGAATTAATCACTTGGATAGAATCTATCTGCTGAGTTCCTTATGCATTCTGTGGCTTTTATTTGAATATGTTAACATCATAGGCTGTCTCGTATAAATTACTTCAGCTAGCTCTTTTTCCTGGTATTATCTTTTGGTCATGACTGAAAGAAATGTTAGTTCCTAATTCCTGTAATTATAATTTTACATATTTGGTGGTTCATTATGAAGTAATGCTTAATGTATCACCAAGGAAACTAGTCCTTTTCTTATTCTAATCCTCTCTGATAAGGAAATAAAAACTATATAATTTGCATTTGCAAGTATGATTCAGGAAACAATACAGACATTTAACAAGTGAAATTAAGTTCCGTTAGTCTTTTAGACTGCGCCATGAATATTAATTGTATTTATTTATTAGGGTTTTGCTCTCGCCTGCATGTGTAATGTGCAACAAGGAGAGCTGCATATACTGAGACATAGCTCAGAAAATTTATATAATAATAAGTCATATAGTCATACATCCATGTAATGAAGAGAAGTCAAACCTAGCAGCCCAACACAGAATACATTAAAATATTCAGTTCACAGTATATACTTCCAGGTTAGTTTTAAAAAGGAGAGATTAGAAGTAAAATGCAAGCAAATTAATACTATTTTTACTATTTATTAATATTAATATTTACAGCTGTTATGCAAATAATTAAAGCAGATAACATGGAGGCAGAAAATATTGCCACCAACATGGTCTACAGCTGCACAAAATATAGGAAAGTATAAAGTGGTACTGAAGAAAGTTTAGGTAATACATATTGGGAATGGAGCTTAGTGAGGTGCAGAGGTACATGTGTTAAAGTATTTTAGCCATTCCTTATTTGATGGTAAACACAAATTAATTCAATAAAAAGGATTCCTCAGGAGCTTCAAGGAAACCTTGGAAAGAGGTAAGCCTTTTAATTCATGAAGAAAGAGGATTTTTGATGATACAACATGCTGTAAAAATAATATATTTAACATAAATGCTAAAATGTGATTCCTACATCTGTTAATGCACAAATTGTCTTACTAAAAAATAAAATAAAATTGTGATAAGTAATGAGGGACTCTGCAAGCTAGGTAGAGTAAGGGGCAAAGATATGATTAAGCACACCCAAGAGATGGAGCCAGGCAACCGTTCATTAATGTATCGTCATATATCATTTCTCCCCCTTCAAAAACATGTTTTTAGGATATATTTCTTGTGGAGGTTTTCTGTGAAATGTGTTTATGTTTTCAGGGTTATCACATAGATATACACACACACACACACACACACACACACACACACACACACACACACACACACACACGTCTACATATATACATATACTTTATATATATATATATATATATATATATATATATATATATATATATATATATATATATATGTATATAATATACATACATATACATATGGATTCACTTTATAATCTCGAAATACTGAAATCTCTAATTTCAGTATCCCGAGACTATAAAGCCAAACACACACAATACCGAAATTCCAAAAGCGCGAAATTCAAAATTGTGAGTTTTAAATAAACCCTCCTCCACACAAACATACACACACCCTATTCCCCACAGTACAATAAACCAATAAACACACACATACACAACAACACAAACACATACACCTAACCTACTTATAAGAAAAGGGGGCAAGCCCCCCTGCACCTCCCATGTCGGGGTATGGGAGCTCCCAACACCCCCCTACTTATATATACTAACTCCGAGGTCGCACTAAAAAGACAAAGACACTAAATCCACCACTACATACTCTATATTCCCCTTGCACAAACACACATCACATAGTTACAAACACCACCACTCTCAACAGTTACACACTCACACCCTTACCTACCTACCCTAACCTACACCTAAAACTTCCCAACACACTCACACACACTCAAACCCCTACCCAAAATCCTTAAAAACAACAGTACGTACCTAAATCTCCATACATATCCACACAACAGCATGCAAACCATATCCCACAGCACCTTACCAACACAGTAAATCTCACGTCGCACACACCACAACCTCGGATTCGACATTCCGACCTCCAAAGCAGAAATGCAAGCAACCTCCACCCCCCAACACAACCCAAATGACACATAGCCCACATACTCAGTGTGCCACTCAACTACAGCCCATAAGGCATAACGTACCCAACACTCTAGTCATAGGTGACTCTATAGTCAGGCACACTGATGTTCCACTCACCAGGCTAAACAAGGAAAAAGTTACTGTCAGCTGCCTGTCAGGTGCCAGGATCTGCCACATAATGCACGCACTCAGGTCACTCCACAACAAGTACAAAAATGACTCTGTCATTGTCCATGTTGGTGTGAATGACCTGAGATGTACCTCCCTGGACTACATGAAAAGAGACATGGAGGAGCTCTCCGATCTTGTGGCCCAGGCCAGTATGACCCTAGCCCAGAGTAGCATCCTGCCGTCACCCAGAATGACACCACAGTACAAGGACAAAATGATTGACTTTAACAATTGGCTATGCTTCTAGTGTCATTCTAAGGGAATTCAGTATCTGTCTGCCTGGGATGACATGATTGACAGACCACGCTGCTTTGCCAGAGATGGCCTGCACCTATCACCCTTGGGATTCCGGATACTGGCAAAGGCTCTTGCCACCCATATAGTGCCTTTTTTAGGCAAGGTTCAAATGACAAATTCACCACCATAACAGGTACAAGCAAGCAAAATCTGAGGGTAATTCTACTCAATGATAGAAGTCTAAACCTCAAAATACACTCACTCGAGGGCACTCCTTAAAATGGAGAACATTGACATCTGTGACAGTGACCTGGTTCAAAGCTCCAGAGAGCATCCCTGGATTACCAGGCAATAATTCATACCACACCTTTCGGACACCAAACACGGACCAAAACACTAAAGGTGGAGGCATGTCCATATTCATTAAGGATATCCACAATTCCAAGCTAGTGGCTCAGCATAATGCATCCGAGATTATTCAAGTTCAACTAACTCTGGGCAAAACCGGAATCCAGACTGTAGCTTGCTACAGACCCCCCACCATGCCCCAGGATTCCAACTCGTCTTTTCTTGATGCACTGGAAAATATTAAGGCACAACCCAACACTGTAATAATGGGTGATTTCAACTACCCTACCACTAACTGGGAAAACTACTCATGTACCAACTCTTTTGTTCAACGTTTTCTGGAAATCATCATTTCCAATGCCTTGGATCAACTTATCCACACCCCCACCAGGGGCAGCAATATCCTACACCTGGTCATCACCAACATGGATGACCGGTGTTCCACACCAGAGGTCAGCTCCTTGTTGGTCAGATCCGACCATAAGCTAATCACCCTAGACATCCACATCCCACTCCCACCCCCATTAGGAAAACAACCATAAAACATTTCTCCATAGTCAACTTCATGTTTCTTAAGACAGAAGTGGGAAACTTCACAACACCCATGCAGATGGATAATAGAGGTATGACTGCTGAATCCCACACAAATGCACATTATAAGCACTTACATGAGTGCATGGATTGTGCTATCCCTTACAGAACCAAGATGCTATCTCCCAAAAAAGGAAGCCAATCTGGTGGTCTTCTGCCATAAACAAACTCTACAACAGAAGAAAGAAACTGTTGCAAAAAAGAGTAAAATCCCACGATTGGAGGAAATCCCTGGTCAGCCTCAGTAAGAAGCTGTGATCCCTCATTAAATCCTCCAAAGCTAGTTATGAAAAGAAAATTGCCACTGATCCTAAAGACAACCACAATGCAATCTATAGCTATGTCAAAAATCTCAACTGCAACATTCAGATCTGCTCTGAGTTACAGTACAATGACACTAAATATACAGAACCAACTGATATTGCCAACATCCTGGCAGATAGGTTCAGTGCTAACTTTACCCCCCTCTCACCCCCTAAAGGGCCCATCTTTATACCAGAAGAATGCAAAGTTCTTGTAATCACAGCTGCACATGGGACCTGACAACATCCCAGACTGCCTTCTACATTTACTACAGAATGAACTGGCACCCCACCTAAGTACCATGTTCAATCATAGCCTCACCTCAGGCTTTGTGCCCTTTGAATGGTGTACAGTGACAGTTATCTCGCTCCACAAAGGGGGGGCAACAACAGATCCCCGGGAACTACCGCCCCATTAGACTGACGAGCCTCGTCTGCAAGGCCATGGAATGTATCCTCATGGAACTCATAAACAAAGACATTGGAGAGCTCCAAACTCTGGACCCCACACAGTTTGGGTTTGGAAAAGCAGATCATGTCTCCTAAACCTGATAGACGTCTTTGAAGTAGTCACCAAAGCCATAGATGGGGGTAAGGTAGTTCACACAGCCTATCTAGATCTCGCCAAGGCATTCGACACCATCCCCCCTCTGGAATTATAGATAAACTCACTAAACTAGGTATAAATCCCTATGTCACAAGATGCATTGTCAACTGGCTTACTGACAGAACCCACACTGTGAAAGTAGCAGACTCCAAATCAGACTTCAGACCGGTGACAAGTGGAGTAACACAGGGTTCAGTCCTGGGTCCTCTCCTGTTTGGTATCTACTTCTCTGAAGTACAGGCTAACACAGAAGGTCTTTGGCTAACTAAATTTGCAGATGACTGCAAACTAGGAGCCATATTCGAAACTCCTAATGATGTGGACATCCTACAAAAGGGCCTCACTGAGACAGATGCCTGGTGTCAAAGACATGATCTCAAGCTCAATGTCAAAAAGTGCATTGTCATCCCCTTTGGTAAAAACTCTGTACCCATGAACTACTACATAGGCGGTAGTCTACTTAACACAGAAAGTGTGATAAGAGACCTTGGGACACAGGTGAACAGTAGTCTCTCCTTTGATAATCACATTGCCACAGTGGTCAGGAAATCCTTCTATGTGGCGCACCTCATCACAAAAGGTTTCTCATCCAGAAAAAAAGAGGTCATTGTTCCCCTCCACTCATCACTCATTAGACCCATTATAGAGTACAACGCCCCTTTTGGTATGTACCTCACAAGACATCTACAACAACTGGAAAGGCCACAAAAATACCTCACAAAGAGGATTACTGGCATCAAACAGATGCGTTATGCACACCATCTCAAAAAACTCCAGCTTTACTCTGTCACATATCACCTACTCAGAGGTGATCTCTGCCTAACATACAAAGGTATGTCAAACCCAGAGCTGTTGGACATGCTCCACTTAAAGAAATCCCAATCCCTCCAAGCTACATGCTCTAGGGACCTAAACCTTGTCACCACAATAAACAGAACATGCTGGAGGGATAGATTCCTGCCCCAGAGACTTCCCATACTCTGGAACAGACTACCTATCTATGTCAAACAAAGCTCCTCATTAGCACTCTTCAAGAAAAGTCTTGATGATTGGATGGGTAATTGGAAATTCACCCTGGGGATCACTTCTGTGGTTCTGCTTGACAGGGGCACAGGAAAATAATTTTCTTGGGTGACGAAAGCCAAGGTACCTTTTTGGCTAGGCTTGTATAGGCCCTAAGGCCAATAGCGTAGTATCTACCTATGAACCTATGAACCTATGAGCAAGTGTAGTTTTGCTCAACTGCACTTTTGGCACTTTCATCTCGAGATACTAAAATTTGAAATTTCAGTATTTCTAGATAGTAAAGTGCTTCCATATACATACATACATATTTATAACATTACTAAATAAGAAGCTAATGTACATTTTAGGTGTATATACATATGAAGCACGTAATGTCAAAGGATATTGATGTTAGATATTGAAAAAGAGTTTAAAAAATACAAAATTTTGCCTTATTATATACATGGGTGTTCCCGTCTGTGTGTGTGTTTGTGTGTGTGTGTGTGTGTATGTTTGTATATATATATATATATATATATATATATATATATATATATATATACATATACATATATGTGTGTGTGTGTGTGTGTGTGTGTGTACATATGTGTATCTGTGTGTCTGTGTTTGGTGTGTGTGTGTGTGTGTGTGTGTGTGTGTGTGTGTGTGTGTGTGTGTGTGTGTGTGTGTATGTTTGTGTCTGTTTCTGTGTCTAATTCTGCTTGGTTATAGTGAATGATGGATGGGAGGCAGGAGGTTTCAAGGTTATATTTCTTCCTAATGATTTACAGTTTACAAAAGAAGAAGAGAACTGGATGCCAGTGAGCACAAACCTACAATTAAGTTCAGACAACAGAGAGCTCACTATTTTGTTTGCTGGCATCTTGGACACTTCAGATATGAGTTGCAAAATACTTTATATCTTTTTGTCATTCTTTGGTATGTTATCGATTCTTTATTTAAAGATGATATAATGAAGTTATTGTTTTGTGATTCATTTTTTTACTTTGATTTTTCTAATATATAGATATATATCAGTCTTTAAATACCTGTGGAAGCATGGAGGTGTTTAGGTGAAATGGCAGTGGAGTTTTTAACTAAATTGTTTAATGAAATTTTGGAAAGTGAGAGGATGCCTGAGGAATGGAGAAAAAGTGTTTTGGTACCGATGTTTAAGAATAAGGGTGATGTGTAGAGCTGTAGTAACTACAGAGGGATTAAACTGATCAGTCACAGCATGAAGTTATGGGAAAGAGTAGTGGAAGCTAGGTTAAGAAGGGACGTGATGATTAGTGATCAGCAGTATGGTGTCATGGCGGGAAAGAGCACTACAGATGCAATGTTTGCTCTTCGAGTGTTGATGGAGAAGTACAGAGAAGGTCAGAAGGAGTTGCATTGTGTTTTTGTAGACTTAGAGAAAGCATATAACAGGGTGCCTAGAGAGGAGTTGTGGTATTGTATGAGGAAGTCAGAAGTGTCAGAGAAGTATGTAAGAGTGGTACAGGATATGTACGAGGGTAGTGTGACAGTGGTGAGGTCTGTGGTGGGAGTGACAGATGTGTTTAAGGTGGAGGTGGGATTGCATCAAGGATCAGCTCTGAGCCCTTTCTTATTTGCAATGGTGATGGACAGGTTGACAGACAAGATCAGACAGGAGTCCCTGTGGACTATAATGTTTGCAGATGACATTGTGATCTGTAGTGAGAGTAGGGAACAGGTGGAGGAGACCCTGGAGAGATGGAGATATGCTCTAGAGAGAAGAAGAATGAAGGTCAGCAGGACTAAGACAGAATATATGTGTGTGAATGAGAGGGAGGATAGAGAAATGGTGAGGATGCAAAGAGTAGTGGTGGCAAAGGTGGATGAGTTTAAATACTTGGGATCAGTAGTTCAGAGTAATGGTGAGTGTGATGGAGAGGTGAAGAAGACAGTGCAGACAGGGTGGAGTGGGTGGAGAAGAGTGTCAGGAATTATTTGTGACAGACGAGTACCAGTAAGAGTGAAAGGGAAGGTCTACAAGAGGGTAGTGAGACCAGCTATGTTATATGTGTTAGAGACAGTGGCATTGACAAAAAGGCAGGAGTTAGAGCTGGATGTGACAGAGTTAAAGATGTTAAGATTTGCACTGGGTGTGACGAGGGTGGACAGGATTAGGAATAAGTATATTAGAGGGTCAGCCCAGGTTGGAAGGTTTTGAAACAAAGCCAGAGAGGCAAGATTACATTGGTTTGGACATGTGCTGAGGAGGGATGCTGAGTCTATTGGGAAAAAGATGCTAAGGATGAAGCTACCAGGTAACAGGAAAAGAGGAAGGCCTAAGATAAGGTTTATGGATATGGTGAGAGAGGACATGCAGGTGGTTGGTGTGACGGAGCAAGATGCAGAGGACAGGAAAAAATGGAAACGGATGATCCGCTGTGGCGACCCCTAACGGGAACAGCCGAAAGAAGATTCTGTGGAAGAGGGTATGAGTATATGCAATTAAAAGTTAAATGTATATAAATTTTAATTAGTTAAACATAGCAGTATGTGAATGTATTTGTGGATAAACTTTTTATCTCTTCTTGTATTAGGCTCACTTATTTACTTTGGCATATGCATAAATAATTGATATTTTAAATATTTCATTTAACTGTCAGGTTTCTGTACAGATGCAAAAGCTCTTTAACTCTGTAGCAGTATTAAGAGTTTATATGATACAGTACCAGTATGAGTTTGGAAAAGTTTTAGATGGTTAGTTCAATGTAAATAACACTAACTGGACAAGTTTATAGGTTCATAGGTACTTACTAGGCTATTGATCTGTGAAAATCTTAAGACCGCTAGCCCTGTGTTGTCATACTGGACCCTGCAAACAAATACACAGTATAAACTAAAGCACCAAAATAAAAAAAAAATAAAAAAACACTGTACCAGATGCCACTTAGGACTGTAAAAACAAGTTTAATTTCCAAGTTTAAGTACTTTGATTCCTTTCAAACAGGAACTTCATTAGAAACAAAGTAACAACTGTTCCATTCATTTAAAAAGCCATAAAGGTGCCAAACCATATTGCATTTAAAGGGATAATACACCAGAAAAGGTAACTTTGAAATGTCATGAATAAGTGCAAAAATAACAATCCAACCCCAAAAATAACAGCATACTGCAATAAACAATAAATAGAAAAGTGCTAAGTTCATGTTGATAACAGTAATCATATTTAAGAATGTTAAGAATGTTTTCTTATATGTATGATTTAAAGAACTGTTGGAATTTTTTGAAGTTGTGAGATCTGAATAAATTTAAATATCCAACTTTTTTTTGGTTTATTCATTATCCTTAAGTTTTGTAACACAGACTTGCATTTGCAGACTATTATATTTTGAACAAGTCGTGGTCTAGAAATAATTATTTTATAATAATTTGATCGCCAGTTTTGAATAACAATACTCTTAATTTATTTAACAATTAATTATAAAAATGTAGAAAAAATAAATACCTCCCCCCATGCATTTGATGGAACTAAGTGAAATTAAAGACTGGTTAAATAAAGAAATAAAGAAATAAACAATTTATCTTTTTAATGGCTGTGTTGAGATTAACACTAATTCAGTATAGGATTCTTTGAAATCATATGTCTGTTTTAGGACGTTATCTTGGTGTAGGGAAAAAGTTCATAAACTAGAAAGAGAATTGAATAAATACAACAAAACTTGAATGTTTCTTAATAAAAATGTAATATGCTGAATTAAACGTTATAGGTCTAGTGAAAGCAGTAATTAAAAGCAATCAAGAGATATGTATGGCATCTAAGTCCAAGGAAGTCATTGTTCCTCTGCATTTGGTATTCATCAGACATATCATTGAGTACAATGCCCCCTCTGGTATGCTCCTAACCAGGCATATCCAACAACTGGAATGTCCACAGAGGTTCCTCACTAAAAGAATACAGGACTTAAATAAAATGTCCTATGCAGACCGCCTCAATGCTCTATCCCTATATTCTGTCTCCTACAGGCTTTTGAGGGGAGATTTATGCATGACATACAGGGCATTATCAGACTCCACTCTGATGGACCTCCTGCATATCCACAAAACAGACAGCACCAGAATTACCCATTCTAAAGGCTTAAACCTTGCCTGTGATATAAATAGGACCTGCTGAAGACACAGGTATGTATCCCAGAGATTACCCTGTCTCTGGAACAGGTTCCCCATCCATGTGAAGCAGAGTTCCTCCCTAACTCAATTCAAGTGTGACCTGGACAGTTGGATGGGTAACAGGAAATTCATCCCTGGTTTGGCACCTATATCTCAAATGGACACAGGCAACCTGTAAATGGTTCATCTCCAAGGCCCTAGCTTGTAAATGTTTCAGTTCCAAACCCTTGCTTGCACTTATCAAGGATATCAAAACTTGTCAGAGATTTGGGATGCATGGCTAGGCTTAAAAAGGCCCTTGTGGTCATTAGCCTAGTAAATATCTTAGAACCTATGAACCTATAAGAAAGAATCCAGCCACAAACGTAAACTGCTGTGAAAAAAAGCCTAGTTTTGTCAGTTGTGAAAAACTGTGATTCAGAAACAGCAGCAATGAGAAAATACATTATTATCTGCCAATATGCATGTCTCTAAATCATATAATGTTACCCCATGTGCTAGTTAGCACTTTTCTCTAGTAATCAAGACTGGCAGCCCATATGTTGTGTTAACACAGGCAAACACTCATTCAATTACCCATATGCATTCACACATGCCAGCAAGAGAGCACACACGCACACACACACACACACACACACACACACACACACACACACACACACACACACACACGGACACACACGCACACTCCTGTACATTTGGCACCTCAACAGATCTCACTTGCAGATGTAATCACCCATAACCCTATTTAACTTCCCTACTGCAACCACTGAGACAGACAAACACTCTCACATACTCTCTCGCACAGACATAAACACACAGACATAAACACACACATACACACTCACTTAAGGCCATTCATACCATCTGTTGCACACATACACACACTCACACATCCTCCACCAGTAACTCTTTACTAGACCTACCCGATATGTAGTCTATCCCATTCAGTGTAATGGGCAAAAATGGCCTTTTGAACACACTAATTAACATGGCTGGCCATGCTTATTTATACCGCTGAACAAATTTCTGAATTGCTCATTTGCATAATTCCCCTATCACAGGCATTTCTAGGGGAAATCACACAGCTAATCATCATATGTTGCTCCCGTGGAATGCCCCATTAACATTGAAAAAGAACATGGATACAGCGCACTGTAGTCATTCCACAGGCCACATAGAATCATTGTGGTGGGTTTTTTAAGAATCAGAAAGGGCTATCACTAGCTGAAAATGACTGCATTAGGTTTATCGAATACCAAGGACTATATATCTGAAATCTAAAAAATAACAAAATAGCAACAGATATTGAAGGGACACTGTTACCATTCATGAAGTAATACAAAACAGAATATGTATGAGACATGGATAAAAGTATTACTACAGATCTTCAACAAAACAATATAAATAATAACATTACTGAAGAAAATATTAATCTACTAATAAAAACCTATATCAACTAATAAAAGAGAAAAGCAGTAACACTGATGATTTAATATCAGATTTCTTTAAATTGTTTCCATAGAATATTATTTATTATTTAAACAGAATTGCCATACATGCTGAAGAATAACACTGTCCAAGCTGCAAAATCCTTTACTAATGCATTCTACTGGCAGTTACAAGAATGCATGGATCGTGCCATCCCAACCAAAACCAAGATTCACTCCTCCAAGAAAAGGAAACCAGTCTGGTGGACCCCTGCCATAAACAAGCTATACAATAATACGAGGAAACAAGTACAGAAAAGAGTAAAATCCCAAGAAGGGAAGACATCCCTGATCAGTATCAGCAATAAACTATGATCCCTCATAAAGTCATCTAAGGCTAGCTTCGAAAGAAAAATTGCCAAGGACTCCAAAGATAACCACAAGACATTGTTTAGGTATGTCAAGAATCTAAGTGGCAATGCTCAGATCTGCTCAGAGGTAGTGCATAATGGCACAAAATACATTGAACTGACCGATATCGCCAACATCCTGGCAGACAGGTTCAGCGCAAACTTCACCCCCCCCTCACCCCCAAAAGGGCCCATAACCATACCAGAAGAATGCAGAGTGCCTGAAATCACAGACAATCAGGTTAAAACAGCCCTCTCCAAAGCCAAAAACACAGCATCAATGGGATCAGACAGTGTCCCAAGCTGTGTCCTACATGAGCTCATAGATGAACTAACCCCTCACCTAAACACACTGTTCAAACTCAGCCTTTCCACAGGCTATATACCCATAGAGTGATGCACAGCAATGGTTATTCTGCTCCACAAAGGTGGAGCCACAACAGACTCTGGGAACTATCGCCCTATAAGCCAGACAAGCTTGGTCTGCAAGGCTATGGAGCGCATCATCATGGAACTCATTAACAGAGACATTGGGAACCTTCAAACACTGGACCCTACCCAGTTTGGCTTTGTTAAGTGCAGATCATGCCTCCTAAACCTAGTGAACTTCTTTGAGACAGTTACCAAGGCTATAGATGAGGGAAAGGTGGTACACACAGCCTACCTAGACCTCGCTAAGGCCTTCGATATCATTCCCGATTCTGGTATTATAGACAAGCTCACCAGCCTGAACATAAACCCCTATGTCACAAGATGGGTTGCCAACTGGCTCACGGACAGAACCCACATGGTGAGAGTTGCAGGAGCTAGGTCCAACTCTAAACCGGTTACAAGTGGCATTCCCCAGGGCTCAGTTCTAGGATCCCTCCTGTTCGGCATATATTTCTCAGAGGTACAGACAAGCACAAGGAGGACTATGGCTGACTAAGTTTGCAGACGACTGCTAACTAGGGGCTATAACTGATTCTCCAGCTGACGCAGACATCCTCCAAAAGGGTCTCACTGAGATGGATACCTGGTGTCAAAATCATGGCCTCAAGCTAAATGCCAAAAAGTGCACAGTCATCCCCTTTGGAAAAAACAAAGTACCCACAAACTACCACATAGGTGTTAGTCCCATAAATACGGAAGATGTAATAAGGGATCTGGGGACCCAAGTAGATAGTAATCTCACCTTTGATAATCACATTGTCAAAGTTGTTAGAAAATCCTTCTATGTGGCCCACCTACTTACAAAAGGGGTCGCATCCAGATCAAAAGAGATCATTGTGACCCTCTACTCATCACTCATCAGACCCATCATAGAGTACAATGCCCCAGTTGGGATGTACCTTACAAGACACCTGCAACAGCTGGAAAGACCACAGAAGTACCTCACCAAGAGGATCACTGGCCTCAAACAGATGCCCTATGCAGCTCAACTGAAGAAACTCCAGTTGTACTCGGTTGCATACCGCCTACTCAGAGCTGTTCTCTGCCTGACATACAAAGCCATGTCCAACCCAGAACTGATGGACATGCTCCACCTAAAGAAAACCTTATCCCCTTGAGTCACACGCTCTAGGGATCTAAACCTCACCACAACAATAAATAGGACATGCTGGAGGGATAGATTCCTGTCCCAGAGACTTCCCATGCTTTGGAACAAGATCCCAATCTACCTTAGGCAGAGCTCCTCGCTAACACTTCAAAAGAAACCTTGACGAGTGGATGAGAAACAGAAAGTATACCTCGGGGATCACTTCAGTGGCTCTGCTGGACAGAGGCACAGGGAGATAATCTAAGGGGGCGGCGAAAGCCAACACATTCTGGCTAGGCTTATAAATGCCTTCAGGCAGATAGCCTAGTACCAACCTATGAACCTATCTTCAAGGTGAATGTATTGCTTCTCTATTATGGAAGTATAGCTTTGCAACTCCCATACCAAAACATGACAATATAATTAATTATATTCTTCTTACTGGCTGAGGCCCAGGTTAACAACGACCGCCACCAGTACTGTTAGTCAACAGGGTACTGGCAGAAATTGGGCTACTGTTGGCCAAAGGAGAAGAAGAGGGGGAAGGCATGCCCGAAGGCAGGAAGATAGGAGGAAGGTTAGGAGTGTAGTAGTGAGGGTAGGAATGTTGGCAATATGACTGGTATTGGGAGAGAGCTAGCTGATATGATGGAGAGAAGGAAGGTTGATATATTGTGTATGCATGAGACCAGATGGAAGGGGAGTAAGGCCAGGTGCATAGGAGGCAGGTTCAGATTGACCTATCATGGTATGGATGGCAGGAGAAATGGGGTAGGGGTTATCCTAAAGGAACAGTATGTTAAGAGTGTTTTGGAGGTGAAGAGAGTGTCTGATAGAGTGATGTTTATGAAGCTTGAAATTGATGGTGTAATGATGAATGTTGTTAGTGCATATGCTCCATAAGTTGGGTGTGCGATGGATGAGAAAGAAAAATTTTGGAGTGAGTTGGATGAAGTATTGGTGAGTGTACCCAAGGGTGAGAGACTAGTGATTGAAGCGGACCTCAATGGGCATGTTGGTGAAGTGAACAGAGGGGATGAGAAAGTGATGGGTAGGTATGGTGTTAAGGAGAAGAATGCAGAAGGTCAGATGATTGTGGATTTTTTTGTGAAAAAGGTGGACGTGGCTGTGGTGAATACATATTTTAAGAAGAGGGAGGAGCATAGGGTGACATACAAGAGTAGAGGAAGATGCACACAGGTGGATTATATCCTATGTAGGAGGGCCATTCTGAAGGAGATTGGAGAATGGTGACAGGGGAAAGTGTAGTTAAGCAGCATAGAATGGTGGTCTGTAGGATGACATTGGTGATCAAGAAGAGGAGGAGGAGGAGTGTGAAAGCAGTGCCAAGGATTAAATGGTGGAAGTTAAAAAAGGGTGATTGTGAGGTGGAGTTCAGTGATGAGTTAAGACAGCACTGGGAGGCAGTGAAGAGTTACCGAATAGCTGGGTAACTACAGCAGAGCTAGTAAGAGACACTGCTAGAAAGGTGCTTGGTGTGACATCTGGACAGAGGAAGGAGGACAAGGAGACCTGGTGGTGGAATGAGGAAGTACAGGAGAGTATATAGAGGAAGAGGCTGGCGAAGAAGAGGTGGGATTGTCAAAGAGATGAAGAAAGTAGACATGAGTATAAGGAGACGAGACGCATGGCAAAGAGAGAGGTAGTGAAGGCTAAGGATAAGGCATATGGAGAGCTGTATGAGAGATTGGACACTAAAGAGGGTGAAAAGGATCTGTACTGATTGGCTAGACAGAGGGACAGAGCTGGGAAAGATGTGCAGCAGGTAAGGGTGATAAAGGATAGTGAGGGGAACGTACTCACAAGTGAGGAGAGTGTGTTGAGTAGATGGAAAGAGTACTTTGAAGGGCTAATGAATGAAGAGAATGAGTGAGAGAGAAGGTTGGATGATGTGGGGATAGTGAATCAGGAAGTGAAACAGATTAGCAAGGAGGAAGTAAGGACAGCTATGAAGAGGATGAAGAATGGAAAGGCTGTTAGCCCAGATGACATACCAGTGGAAGCATGGTTGTGCTTACGTGAAATGGCAGTGGAATTTTTAACCAGAGTGTTTAATGAAATTTTGGAAAGTCAGAGGATGCCTGAGGAGTGGAGAAAAAGTGTTTTGGTACCTGTCTTTAAGAATAAGGGTGATGTGCAGAGCTGCAGTAACTACAGAGGGATAAAACTGATCAGTCACAGCATGACGTTATGGGAAAGAGTAGTGGAAGCTAGGTTAAGAAGGGAGGTGATGATTAGTGATCAGCAGTATGGTTTTATGCCAGGAAAGTGCATTACAGATGTAATATTTGCTCTGAGAGTGTTGTTGGAGAAATACAGAGAAGGTCAGAAGGAGTTGCATTGTGTCTTTGTGGACTTAGAGAAAGCATATGGCAGGGTGCCTAGAGAGGAGTTGTGGTATTGTATGAGGAAGTCAGGAGTGGCAGAGAAGTATGTAAGAGTGGTACAGGATATGTACTAGGGTAGTGTGACATTGATGAGGACTGCAGTGGGACTGACAGATATGTTTAAGATAGAGGTGGGATTACATCAAGGATCAGTTCTGAACCCTTTCTTATTTGCAGTGGTGATGGACAGGTTGACAGATGAGATTAGACAGGAGGACCCATGAACTATGATGCTTGCAGATGACATTGCAATATGTAGTGAGAGTAGGGACCAGGTTGATGAGACCCTGGAGAGGTGGAGAAATGCTTTAGAGAGGAGAGGAATGAATGTCAGCAGGGTTAAAACAGAATATATGTGTGTAAAAGAGAGGGAGGGTAGAGGAATGGTGAGGATGCAGGGAGTAGAGTTAGTAAAGGTGGATGAGTTTAAGTACTTGGTATCAACAGTTCAGAGTAATGGTAAGTGTGGAAGAGAGGTAAAGAAGAGAGTACAGGCAGGGTGGAATGGGTGGAGAAGAGTGTCAGGAGTGATTTGCAACAGACGGGTACCAGTAAGAGTGAAAGGGAAGGTCTACAAGAGGGTAGTGAGACCAGCTATGTTATATGGGTTGGAGATGGTGGCATTGACGAAAAGGCAGGAGTCAGAGCTGGATGTGGCAGAGTTAAAGATGTTAAGATTTGCACTGGGTGTGACTAGGATGGACAGGAATAGGAATCAGTATATTAGCGGGGCAGCTCAGGTTGGACACTTTGGAGACAAAGCAAGAGAGGCGAGATTGCGTTAGTTTGGACATGTGCTGAGGAGGGATGCTGGGTATATTGGGAAAAGGATGCTAAGGATGGAGCTGCCAGGTAAGTGGAAAATAGGAAGGCCTAAGATAAGTTTTATGGATGTGGTGAGAAAAGACATGCAGGTGGTTGGTGTGAAAGAGCATGATGCAGAGGACAGGAAGAAAGGGAAACAGATGATCCGCTGCGGTGATCCCTAACGGGAACAGCCGAAAGAAGATGATGATATTCTTCTTACTGGCTGATATCTCTGTTAAACACTGACTACAGAATACTTATGCCCAGTTTACTAGACAGATTTAAACTAAAACTGCATTTTCTGATAGACAAGGGTCAAACAAGTTTTATAATTGATATACAAATACAGGGAAATGGTGAACGAATGCTGACATTAATAGATTTTACAAGCTGATGCTATGAGTATAGTTACTGAGCTGTTTTTTGACTGTTTGAATTAAAAGCATTTATTTAAATTATTGGAAGGTATATGTTTATGCAAAATATTTAAACATGTTGTACAATAATTTGCAAATATGTTGAGTTAGGAGTTTATTTCATGCAAGCAGTGAGCACAATAAAAGGAACAAATGGGGTTGTCTGTGTCTTCCTCCTCTTCTTCTTTGCTATAGCAATGCAGCCTTTAACTAAATAATGAAGACAATGGACTTATACTGAATATTTAAAAATAGCAGCAGTAATGTTATTTGCAGATAATAGTTTAATGACTGCAACTAACATTAATTTAACTATGACTCACTAGGTTACTTATTAACAACTGATAGAATTCTAAACTTAACTTTAATGGAAGCCAGAAAAGTATAGCTCCAAATAAATAAATAAATATAATATCTTACAGACTATAATACAAATTAACTATTACCACATTATGAAAATGTTAATAAAGTAAGAAAATCCTTCATAAAATAACAGATCTTTATCAGAAATAAAAATAACTTTAAATTCTAAACAAACTTTTCACAGTATTTTCAATAGTATCCAAAGTGGACAAAAACAGAAATGAAAATTTTATTACAACATTTCATTTTTATCCACCAGGTAATCCTATTGAATAAAAATCAAAGATGTGGCTTCTGGGAAAAAGGATAAGTTGGCTGGATAGATACTGCAGGTGCTTAGTGTAGATACATGTCCCCAAGTTATAAGAAAAAGAGGTGAGACTAAATGTGCAAACACTGGTGAGAAGAGGAGTAGCCTCCTTTTTGACGACTGGCAACCTTAACAATTTCCATAACTATACAAAATAGCATGCTTGGGTAGAATGATTTACAGGTTAGAAAATGGACAACCTATCCCATAAGTAGACAGCTTTAAATGTTTGGGAAGGAACATAGCTCCAGCAAAATAATTGTTTGAGGAATATCCATACAGTGTTTATAGAGTGCTATAGAGAAAGAGAAGCGTAGGCTTATAGTGGGTTGTTGTCAGGGGATCAGGACTGCTTTGGAATATAACAGGTGAAGTACTGATAAAAAAAATGACAGAATCAAATCTGTAGCATCAGGTATAGTAGATTTAGAAGCTGTGCAAGGCTATTTGTCTTATCAAGACTGAAAAGTTGTTGATACTATTCTAGAGCTGTTCTGAGTTGCTGTGTTGAAACGTTTTCTGCACAAGGAAATGCTTCCATCTGTTTTCATACAGAATTCTTTTGGCGTTGCTTTCTATCCCTGGAAACCTCTTGAAGTGCTTGGCAGAGTAATCTTGCTGATATCCAGATTCTACCTCACTGAGTAGTTTCTGATATCACCTGAGAGTCAAGGTCAGGACCTGGATTTAATAAAGGTATGCCTGAATGGAGTCATGGACCTAAGTTTATCATAATCAGTTTAAGTGAAGTATTTCACTGCTGCATTGAAGCCTATTATATTACAAAGCTGTGTGAATAGTTCACTTGTCTAATAACATAGTATTAAATCATACTGCATTTCTTGTGAGTACACAATGCAGTCATTTTAAAATTGTGAGGTCAGAACAGCAAATAAAAACTAACACAGAGCTAATAGAGTCAGTTGGCAAGGTATCAGCATTACTAATGCTATTTCATACAGATACAGCCACCTAGTTTGAGGTAAGTTCTGATTTTAAACTTTTTCAATCTGAGTAGCCAGATTTATAAGTTAGACCAGAGCATACAGTATAGAAGATAACAGTATGCATTCATCAGAAACTGTGTTGCATTCAGTACAGAAGTCACTGTGGATAATAACTAACTTTTTAATGTGTATAAAACTATTTATTTATTTATTTATTTATTTATGTATTGACTGTAAACAGGCTATTTTATTGCATTAAAACAGAGCCTACCACAACTTCATATTTACTTCATCTTAAAATGCCAAAGCCTTTTTATATTGCTACAATGCAAAATAAATACTATTAACGTTGGTATTATCAACAAGCTGTCTGTTGCTAAGCAAACCTTTAACCACTGATGACAGTTAGGTACATGAGATATCTGGTATAAGCATGTTTGACTTCTAGATATGAACAAAGAATGAACATTATGCAATCAAATTAAAACATTGCAAACAGAGTGGAAAGGAGTGGTTTAATTATCTTCTACTAAATTCTTTGCTAGACAAATTTTAATATAACTGCCTCACTTTGCAGGGCTTATCCTTTAACTTCCTGATAGATATTCAAACTTTGTTTTAATCACATGCAGATTAGGAATTGATAAGTTAATGTCATCAATCTCAGTACATATATAAATGTTTATATAAAAACAGTTGACATGTTAAATGATCCACGCAAAGTAAAAATTGAGCAATACATATCAGCAATTGATTACACCAGCAAGACAAATTGCCAAGTGCAATACACTGAAAAATGTAATACATTTCTTTTTTTGATATACCACCCATAATCCTATCAACCATTCACCTCAAATTTCTTTGATTAGTGACAGTGTTAATGAAAGTGGATTTTAAGATAAGGTGCAAAGTTAGAGTTAAGGCAAGGATTAGGCTAAGGGTTAGCATGCATTACTAAAGTGGGCGTTGGGGGCTTGGTCACTAAGGGCAATCTTATCTTGTTTCTTTAAGTAATTCAGCTATGATTGACAGTCCTAAGTTCATAAGTTCAGTGAAAGTAATGAGGTCGGAGGGCCCTCAAGGAGCACTAATCCTCTTAATCCTAGGTCCTGTGCCAAATTACGCATCCAGCAATCAAAGCTTTCTTTTCATTTCATTTTATATTTTGAATAGCATATCTAGCCTGGTATTATTTGTATTTGTTGTGTAAGATACAAATGCCTTAGTCTGGTCATATTCAAATTAACAGAAATCCTTAAGTTGTTATGTTTGATTGTTAAGAAGCTCATATACATAGATACATAGGTATACATACATCTATGTGTGTGTGTGTGTGTGTGTGTGTGTGTGTGTGTGTGTGTGTGTGTGTATGAGTGTTTAAGTGTGTGTGTGTGTGTGTGTGTGTGTGAGTGTGTATATACAATATATATATGGGTCTACCTGACAACGTCGACAGCTTAGAACGCCGACAATGAGAACACCGACGCCAGAAGATCGACAACTGAGAAGACCGACGGATGAAAACACCGATGCTGAGAACACCGACATGGGAAAAGGCTGTGCAAGTATGCGGTAGTGACGGACGTTAGGGTGCGAGTAAGGTAAGTGTGTGATATTGACGGTCTGTAGGGATAGGGGTGGGTTAAGTGAGTTAGGGTTAGGGCGCGGGTTAGGTAAGTGTGCGGTAGTGATAGTCTTTGGGTTAGGGGCGGGTTAAGTGAGTTAGGGTTAGGGCGCGGGTTAGGTGAGTGTGCGATAGTGACAGTGTTTGGGTTAGGGGCGGGTTAAGTGAGTTAGGGTTAGGGAGTGGGTTAGGTGAGTGTGCGATAGTGATGGACCTTAGGGTTAGGGTTTGGGTTAAGGTTGTAGATAGTTGTGTATGTGAGGTTTAGTGTGAGTTTGTAAGGATTTTGGTGTGCTTGTGTTGTGTGTGTGGTTTTTGGACAGGGGATTTGTTTTGTTTGTTGATTGTCGGTATTATGGTGTGTCGGGCATGTGAGGTTTCGTGTTTGTGAACTGTCGGTTATGTGGTGTCGGTGATTTCATTGTCGGTGTTGTGATGTGTCGGTGTTGTCAGGTAGACCCATATATATATATATATATATATATATATATATATATATATTTTTTTTTTTGGGTCTATATTAAAATAGCAAAACCTCACTTACGCGAATACCTAAATGCCAACACATAAATAGCAAACCGTGAAAACACAGAACACCCTTAAGCGCGGAATTCGACATATCAAATTGTCATAGTTGGCCCTTATCTGGTAAAGCTCCCTAATGTAAATGTGCAATAGTTAATGGACCTTGGGGTTAGGGTGCGGGTTAAGGTTAGTGCATACATAGTAATACATGCAAGCTTTACTTTAGGGTTAGAAATAGGGTTATGTTAAGTGTATGTATAGTAATATAGTTGTGTAGCTGAGTGTATACATAAATTATACTTTTCCCGTAGTTGGGTGTTGTTTGTTTATAGTTAGATACATTTGTGTGTAGTGAATGTTTAACTAGGATATGGGATATATGGGTGGAGTGTAGATATGGGGAAGTGTGGATTATTTATTTTGTTTGGGTAGGTAGTATGTAGCAGGCAGTGGGGTTGGCCAACTATTGTAATTCGATATTTCGAATTTCGCACTTCAGGACGATCGGTGTTTTCGCAGTTTGCTATTTATGTGTCGACGTTTAGGTATTCGCGTAAGTGAGGTTTCGGCATTTTACTATAGGCCCAAATACATATATATGGTTAGCTATCAAAAGAAAGAAAGCACTCACAACAAATATTCACATCCCCAAACTAGAACCGCGAATACCATCAAGCTGACTGCTTAGAATGTCGATTTTTTTGGAAGGAAAAAAATTGACATTTGATACATAATGGGCCATTCACCATCCACAAAAAACACTGGAGAAAATGCATACACATGTCTACTGGTTTGCAGGGGGGACAAGCCCCCCTGCACCCCTCATATCCCATGCTAATTATATATTCTAACTACAGTGAAGAAAAGAGTAATTTTTCCAGTCCGCACTTTAGTGCAATCCAATTCAAAACACCGACATTCAAAACTGTAAACACAAGCTACGTGTCGACGTTTCTGAGTTGAAAGGATTTGTGTTCACAGTTTTGCCTTTTTACATCCTTGCCTTCAATCTTCTGACAACCGGTAAGGTGTGTTTCACTATTTTGATAGTAAACCTATATACAGACCCACGGCAAACCAAGGGGAACCCATTCTAGTGGAGACAAAGGTATGTGTAGCATAGAGAATCTTAGCTACATGTACATTTCAAAGGCCAACAAAAGACATGCTGGGGGTATCACAGGCATATGCATCCAGGATCCTCCATCATTTCTTGAATGCTATGCTCCAACAAGCTAGTGATCACATGTATTTTCTCTGTACTCCTGAGGACCGGGCCAGAAATATGCAGGCATTCTACTCTGTAGCACACTGTCTTGAAGTAATTTGTGCCATAGATTGCACACATATAGAAATTAAGGCACCGCCTGTGGAACAGGGAAGATGCTACAGTAGTACAAAGTCTCTTACTCTATTAACTGCTGAGTTGTGTGTAATGCCAAGGGAATCATGTTGAATGTGTGTGCTGGCAACCCTGGCAGTTACCACTACTCACATATCTGGCACACCTCCCAACTATATCAGATGTTTACTGGGGGATATCCCACAAGGTCATTTACTGTGGGATGCAGATTATGCACTAGAACCATGGCTGATGGTGATATTTAGGTATCAGAAATACACAAACATCCACTGAATAATGCCATAATGAGGCATACAATCAAACCAGAAGTATCATAGAGTGTGTGTTTGGGCTGCTGAAGTCGCAGTTCTGGTAACTACACACATCTGAGGGAACCCTGCAGTACAATCCATGGACATGTACTGAAATATTCACAGGATATGCCATGCTACACAATATCATTCTGAGAAAACAGCTTCAGCAAGATAAACAAGGGGAAGAAACACATATCCCACCACCAATGCCAAGATCACCATAGTCACAAGCTGGAGCGAATTGTGTAATAATATGAATGACTGGAATATTCCTGCATTCTGTTACTTGGTAATATGCACAAAAAAGTGGGATGTTTGTACAGAAATTACCTAAATATGTAACAGCAGAGACTTATTTGACTTACATGTGTCCATTTTTAAGTAGTAGGCCTCAGGCATCAAAGATTTATACAGTCATACCTCTAAAAAGTAGTGATGGTCACTGCATGCCCACAGTTTAGCACCATATGTTTGTACTGGAAAATCATTAAAGAGAGAAGTTAGAAAGTAATGATACACATTGCAGTTTCAGACTTTACAGCACTCATAAGATCATTCACAATAAAGTTGGAACCTGTTGATGTATAAACTGTCTAACCTTCTAAGGCCAATATAAGTCAAAGGTACAATTAAGAGTTCAACATCATAAATGCAGATATATTAAGCACTAAGTCAGCTATGCACCCTGAGCATCAGACACAAAGCTTATGTATCCCTGAATCTAAACGATTCAAAACAGGGATATGGCACAGTTATCACTTGCATAGGGTGTTGGATGGGAGTAGGGGCTGCCTAAGCTGACATAAAAGGTCAGTGGATATGTGTGAGTAAGAAAGAGAAGCAGGCAGACATTTGGATAAAACACATAGCCAGGTAGACAAATGAGTTTTAAGCTTCATGGCTGAACCATGTTGCTAACAAACCATCTTTGAAATGCTAAAAGTGCTATCAAATGAACTGTCACTGAAGCATGTCTACAGATTTAACACAGAATATTCCATGTTAAGGTATTTCTAGTCATAGGTTCATAGGTTCATAGGTTCATACTAGGCTATCTGCCCGAGGGCATTTATAAGCCTAGCCATAGTTTTGTGGCTTACGCCACCCCTTAGTTTGGAGAAACTATGCCCATTATTTAGCTGTGCCTCTGTCGAGCAGTGACACTGAGGTAACCCCTGGGGTGTATCTGCGATCTCCCATCCACTGGTCAAGATTTCTCTTGAACAAGGCCAGCGAGGTACTCTGCCTCACATAAACCGGGATTTTGTTCCACAGCATAGGGAGTCTTTGGGTGATGAATCTATCCCTCCAGCACGTCCTATTAATAACCGTGTCGAGGTTTAAGTCAACCGCCCTTGTGGCTCTGAGGGATCTAGATTTTTTGAGATGAAGCATATTCATCAAATCTGGGTTTGACATGGCCTTGTATGTCAGGCATAGGTCACCTCTGAGTAAGCGGTACGCAACTGAATATAACTGGAGTTCTTTCAGTCGTGCAGCATAAGACAGATTTTTGAGACCCTTTATCCTTTTGGTGAGGAACTTTTGTGTCCTCTCCAGCTGCTGCAAGTGTCGGGTCAGATACATTCCGAATGGGGCATTGTACTCGATCATTGGTCTGATGAGTGATGAGTATAGGGAGACTATGACTTCCCTTGATCTAGATGTGAATCCCTTCATGATAAGGTGGGCAATGTAGAAGGTCTTCCTAACTACTTTAGCAATATGAGTGTCGAATGAAAGGCTACTGTCAACCTGGGTTCCCAGGTCCCTAATAACTTCTTCTGTGTTCAGGGGATTGCCACCTATATGGTAGCTAGGGGTAACCTTATTTTTCCCGAAGGGTATGACTATGCATTTCTTGGCATTTAACTTGAGTCCATGGCTCTGGCACCAGTTATCCGTTTCTGTGAGACCCTTCTGAAGGATATCTGTGTCGGATGTGTTCTCAACTACGGTGCCCAGTTTGCAGTCATCTGCGAACTTTGTCAGCCATAACCCTCCTGTGTTTGCTTGTACTTCAGAAAAGTAGATGCCAAACAAGAGTGGGCCCAGGACTGAGCCCTGTGGGACACCACTTGTGACAGGTTTAGAGTCTGACATGGCGCCAGCAACTCTGACCCTGTGGGTTCTGTCACTCAGCCAGTTTGCAACCCATCTTGTAATGTATGGGTTTACATTTAAGTTGATGAGTTTTTCAATGATACCCGAGTGGGGTATTGTATCAAAGCCTTCACCAGGTCTAGGTAGGCTGTGCGGACTGCCTTTCCTCGTCAATGGCCTTGGTGACTGTTTCAAAAAAGTCAACCAAGTTTAAAAGGCATGATCTGCCTTTGACAAAACCAAACTGGGTTGGATCCAAAGTCTGCAAATTCCCTATGTCTTTATTTATGAGATCCATTATGATCCTTTCCATGGCTTTGCAGATCAGGCTTGTCAAGCTAATGGGGCGGTAATTTCCAGGGTCGGTGGAGGCACCGCCTTTGTGGAGTGGGACCACAGTCGCCAGCGCCACTCCTGGAGTGCGTATCCGGAGGTGAGACTAAGATTAAACAGCTGTCCTAACTGTGGGTTTAATTCCTCATTGAGTTCATGGAGCACACAGCCGGGGACACCATCAGGTCCCATGGATGCTGTGTTCTTTGCCTTGGAGAGAGCAGTTCTCACCTGAGCGTTGGAGATGTTTGGAGGGCTACAATCATTTGGTATAGATATCTCTTCTTTAGGCAGGGAGGGTGGGGAGAAGTTTGCACTGAACCTGTCAGCCAGTATGTTGGCAACGTCTGTAGGATCAGTAATCTTCACATCATTTTGAACTAATTCTGAGCATATCTGGGAGTTTCCTCCTAGGTTTCTGACATAGCTAAAGAATGCTTTATGGTTGTCTTTAGAGTCCTTAGCTATTTTTTTCTCAAAATTAGCTTTGGATGATTTTATGAGAGCTCTTAGCTTTTTACTTATAGTGATCAGTGATATCTTACCTTTTAAGGATTTTGCTCTATCTTGTAGTAGCTTTCTCTTTTTATTGTAGAGTTTGTTTATGGCTGGGGTCCACCAGACTGGACGCTTGCCTTTGGTACAAAGAGTCTTTGTTTTGCTTGGGATTGCCTGATCCATGCAGCCCTGCAGGTGCTGGTAGAAGGCATTTGTAAGTGATTCAGCGGTTTGAGTAATGTTAACCGCCAGCTCAGGGGCCTTAAAGGAGACCACACTAGTCTTTAGAAGTGTGAAGTCGGCTTTCGAGAAGTTCTTTACTGTGGTCTTTTCCTTTCGGGTGGGGCGGGATGAGGACCTCCAGCGAGATTAGTTTGTGATCAGATCTCACCAGTGAGGGGTATACTTCTGGCATTGAACATTGTGCTCCCATGTTCGTGATGATGAGATCAAGTATGTTCTCTCCTCTTGTGGGGATGGTGACTAGTTGTTCCATGGCATTTGAGTTTATGAATTCCAGGAACTTTTGGGCTAGAGTGTTTGGGCTTGAGTAGTGTTCCCAGTCTATATTAGGGTAGTTGAAGTCACCTAGCATGATGTTGTTCAGAGATACATTTATCCCCTCCAGTGTTTTCAGGAAGGCCATGTGAGGTTCCTGAGTTTGCGAGGGTGGCCTGTAACATGCTACAGTTTGCATAGCAGTCTTGCCTATGGTTAATTGCACCTGGATGGTTTCCAATGCATCGTGCGATGCCACCAATCTTGAGGTGTGGGTGTCCTTGATGAATATGGATACCCCTCCTCCTTTCTTGGTATTGTCCGGGTTTTGTGGCCGGAATGCATGATATGAGGTAAAACCTGATAGTGCTGCGGTGCTCTCAGGAGCCTTGAACCAGGTTTCTGTCACAGCACAGACATCGATGTTCTCCATACTGAGAAGGGCTTCAAGTGCGTGCATCTTGAGGTTGAGACTTCTGGCATTGAGCAGCATTACCCTTAGTTTTTTTTCTTTGTTTTGTTCTAGGGTGGTAGGTTTAGAATTTGAGCCTTGCCTAAAAAGGCACTATGGGGTGGCAAGAGCCTTTGCCAAAATCCGAATCCCAGGGTGACAAGTGCAAGCCGTCCCTTGCGAAGCAGCGTGGCTTGTCCAGCATGTCATCCCAGGCAGACAGACATTGGATCCCCTTTGAATGACACCAGAGTTTAAGCCAATTGTTAAAACTGATCATCTTATCTCTGTATTGTGGCATCATTCTTGGTGAAGGTAGGATACTGCTCAAGGTCAGGGTCATACCTGCCTGGGCTACATAATCAGAGAGCTCCTCTATGTCTCTTTTCATGTAGTCCAGGGAGGTACGTCTCTGGTCATTTACACCAGCATGGACAATGATTGAGTCGTACTTGTACCCGCTGTTGAGAGACCTGAGTGCATGCGTTATGTGGCGGATTCTAGCACCCGACAGGCAGCTTACTGTGACCTTCTCCTTACTCAGTCTGGTGAGCGGGACGTCAGTGTGTCTCACTATGGAGTCACCAATGACTAGTGTGTCTGGCATAGTGTTTGACCTTAAGGGTTGTGACTGCTTGACACTCTGACTGTGTGGTCTATGTGATGCAGGTGTTGTGTTCTGAGGTGGTAGTTGTTTGGGTGTCTGCTTTGATGGCCTCTGCTGTTTTGGTAGATTTTTGATCAGAGCCTCCGAGTATGTCTTTGTGTGTTTATGTGTAAGATTTGAGGTTGTGATGGTATTATGTGAGACTGGGTCTATAGTGTGTGTGGTTACCTTCTCCTCCTGTCTGGTCTTGCCAGTCCTATGTTGAGAGAGCTCAGCCTCCAGTTTGGCCGTATAGTTGCATCTCTCGCATGTATTTGTGTTTTGTGGGAGGAGGAGAGGGTTGTCTGTGTACATGAGGCAATTGTAACATTGCCTCAATAATCCCAGGTTCACCAGCTGAGCAGGAGAGGATGTATAACTGTGAAATGATCTGACAAACATGCTCATGCCATCAGTACACTTCAAACAAATGCATACAGATAAAATTGTAAAAGCCTTTACTACTCAAAATATATATATACAACTATATAACAGATTTTTCTTAATTACATTTCAGCATATGCAGTATGTAGCTGACAAACTGCAAGCATACCTTCTCAAGTTCAATAATCCTCTGTGCAGCTATATTCCAAGGTAATAGCCTCTTTTCTGTGTTCTCCATATAAACAAGTCTCCTCACCTTCAATTTCCGTAGCTACATGGTTGACTTTTTATGGTATAGATTCAGGGCTGTCAGAACAGTGAAGATGCAAATAAGGTGTGAACTCATTAGAACTGCTGAATCCCAAATACTTGGTTCTATATATCATATGCAAACATGGTGCAGGTACTCCCTCTGTGTTTGTTTTTAATGGATTGCAACTGTGAATCATTACTGATATGAATAAGGTAAACACAGCAGCAAGGCAAACTGCCCTACATCCAGTGGGTGTGTCAGGTTAGACTTACAAAGTGTTAGATGTAATTTTGTCAAGGTTGGAAATGTAAGTAAGAAGCACACAATTCACAGGTTCTATTCATTAACGTCCAACCTCCCCTTCATTTGTTGGCAACAGCATATTATATTATTACCATTTAATATCCTGACAAATTTTAAGGACAATGTTATAGAATGGCTTCCAAACTGCCTGTCTCAGATTACTGGTCAGATTTATTTTATTTATTTTACATTTGTTTACTGGGTAGTGTCCAACTGGGCTAGGGGTCAGTTTTGAGTGGGGACCCAGGTAGATAAGAGAAGAATGACCAACAAACACAAACAGGTAAGATAGAGTTGCGCATTTGCAAGCAATATTCATAACTGGTTATGTGATCACTTAGTGCACTACATCCAAAAATAATAAATACACCAATAACACTTGTATGGTTTCATATTATGGTAGATGATGTTGCAGTTGGTTGTATGCAGAATGATTGCAGTTCCTTGCTGCAAAGCTGTTTGTGTGGCAAATCCTGTTCTATGCAGAAATATGTCATGTGTACAAACAAACATTTTGTACTGTTTATTTCTTAGATTGCTTTGCTTAATTTGAACTATTTTCCCTTTTATTTTTTAGTCCCAGATGAAAATCTATTTGTGTGGCAAAGAGGGATAAGGCACCCTTACTGTGTTCTGAAGTTTCATTGGCTTGAGAGTTCAAATCCAGACTTATGTAGAAATATCTCATGTGTACTAATATTTTGTACTGTGTATGTCACAGATTGCTTTTCCTCATTTCAGTTACTTTTCCCTTTTTGTCTTTTTCTTTTGGGGTGGGCAGTGTTTGCGCTATAGGCTGCTTAGCACAAACACAGGAAAAGGAGAAAAATGAGTGTTAAGTTTGAATGTGCTTATTTTGTTTGTGCAAATTGTGGCAGTGTGCAAGCTGGACTAGTGGCCCACCCAGGAAGAAGACAGAACACTTGCAGAACACCTGCAAATACAGCGTCAATAAAAAGGCAAAGGTTAAAAACCAATGCATTGTCGCAATTTTTGTTTTCCATGGTGCAACTGTACTTAGTGGTGTTGTGCGGCAGTTAGCCATTAAACACCTACAGACAGGACTCAGAGAGCCAATAATTGAAACTGGATGCATTCAATGAATTCTGTTGGCCACCATGCAAACAAGCTAGGTGGCATTGTATGGTGGTTACCAGAGAGACTTTAAGAATGATTATAAAATTAGGAAATTTCATGTAACTAGTCCTATGGCAGCAAGTGTAGGGCTGGAGTACAGATGGTCCTGGTTCTAATACAGGGTGTGCAATGTGACAGTGCAGTTTATAGCAAAGAACTGAAAAATAGACCATTGTTATTTCAACACTCTTGTGGCAAAAGGTGAAAGTGTAGGACTGCCTTACACATGGTCTTAGATTCTAATACAAGATATTCCATACACTTTTACTGTTGTTATACTTCCCATTATATTCCTTCTCATGTATAACACTTTAGATAGTGGCACTGATGTGAATTATATGTATGAGGGATGAGACACCATTATTGTGTTTTCAGATGTATGACTGAGGGTATACTGTCTACTATATTTCTGCAAGTATAATTCTGCTATCTAGACTTGCATGAGCTTCACAATTACATACGACACATACAAAACAGGATCCGTGTCCAATAACATTATCAGGTCACACACATACATGTTTAACACCTCAAACGGTCAGCTGTATTTATGAATGATTTATGACTATGTCTGAGCAGCACTTCTTCTGTGGCAAAGATGGAAACTTACTGCTGTGGAAGAAAATATTTTGCCCCTTATGCCTAGGTTTGAATTCTGCAATTTTATTCAGTGTATAAAGGCAAAACCAAATGTATCAGGTCATTACATTTATGCCCCGGTGCATGTCTACAAACTTAACTCGCCTAACAGTTACCTTCCAATTTCCAATATATATTTCCAGGCTACATCAGTAGACACCCTTCCAACTAAGGCCAAGTGTCAGATTAACCTTCCAGTTTCAATTATTTAATTCCTCCCTGCTTTGCACTGCTGTGCTCTGTTTAACATTGAGTAAATGCATGTGGCTTCATTGCTCAGGTTTGCATACTATCAGTAAACAAAATAACTGGAATTGGTGGAAAAGCATCCCTTTCCATTGTTCTAGTTCAGCTGCTAGACATGGCAGGCAATGGAGAGGAAGCTGCTAAGTTTAGGGCATGTAAGTGGGGTGCCCAGGAGTCCAGCATATTTATTGAACTCCTGGTAAAGCACCACAGCCAAAGGCTTCTGCAGGGGACTATTCTGGCTCCCAGTACAAGTCTGTGGAGTGGAATACTTTGGCCAGACTGTATCCAGTGCCACTGGTATGTCACACACTGGAGAGCAATGTAGGCATCATTGCACTGACCTACACAAAAGATAAAGGGATACTCTCCACCACTGGTTGTGTGAGTTTGAGGCTGTGGACATCCCACAGCTGTGTAAGTGTGATAATAAGAGAGTAGTTGTAAGACTTAGAAAGCTAAAGATTAGCAAGACTGGTATGCATAATACTCTTCTGTTCTCTTTTGTTCTTTTTCCATCTCTCACTAAATGTGAGTTCAATCAGAAGGCTCATGTAGCTCGACTGGATAGAATGTGGGAAGCAAGTGGTATGTATGCAGCAGAAGACAATTATTACTGCAGATTTAAAAGTTCAAGATAGCTTTTTGGTCTTTTATATGGTTGTATCAAATTGAGCATGCATATCCCAAAAGTAAAAATAAGTATGCATGCATTAGACTGTAGCACAAACCAATTATAAGAGTCAAATATTAGACTGTAGTCAGAGGTTGTGGGTTCAAATGCCACGATTCACAACTATACACTACTGTTATTTCTTCAATAATATGTACCTTAAATTAAAAACTCTATACCAGTGGCACACATGCCCTGCTGTAAACTGTAATCTATATTAGTAGAACATGCATATGTGCAATATAGGCACATTTCAAGGATATCTGCTAGGATATATACTTAAATGTAATACTTCTGATAAAAGAGTTGTATAACTGTGTTAATGCATTGTATGTCACATATGATGGTACTAATTTTCTTTTTTTTTCTTACATCAATCCTTATCTCTCCTTTTTTTATTTTCTATTATGTGCCGTCAAAATTTCTCCATGTTATCCATGCATACCACATCACTAAATGGTACACTGCACAGCAAGGTAAGCCAGCCCCACTGGATCAGCCTGCCTCTGCTCCATCAGCTCCAGCACTGATGCCCAGCACATCTGGGAGCCAATCAGGTAGCAATACCTCTGCTGCCCCTGCGCTACCTGCATCCTCCGATAGTATTACCCCAGAAGGTGGTGCAGTGGTACGTTCCAGGAGCAGTGGCAGAGGTGGTGATTTCACCACCTGCACGGAGATGCCCAGGATAGTGCATAGGGTTGTGCACGCCAGCATTGGTGTATGCCTACGCTGGATGGAGAGGCCAGTCTCCCTCATGTTACACAGGAGGAGAAAATGTCAAGCACTCAGCCACCAGCAGAGTGAGGTGACAATGATGATAGTCCAGTGGTTGAAGAATCAATTCTTACTGTCTCCAAGATTGACAGGCATGAATCTGGGTTGTCTCCTCCCTCACCCCAGTCATGGTATCCCCCAAGCTTTTGTGTCCCTCACTGTCTCTGTCTCTTGTCTTGTTTGTCTTGTTTGTTTGCATTTGCCTCCTCACCTTCCCAACCTACCTGATCCAGACATACCTACCTCCCTTACCCAGTCGTCTTCCCTTACTGAATTTAAAATAAATAAATAAATAAATGGGCACCTCTCCCACAAAAAAAAAGCAATAATTCCATGCATACTGTATTCCTCCATTTCGCACGTGTCTTCTTGACATAGTTGATTCTGTCTAATTGGCTAATCAACATGATTATGATGTTGTCACCACTCTCTCTCTAGAGGTGACAGTCCCGATTCAGCTAATATTCTGCTCATATGATCAGTTTTTACTGTTGAAGAAATGGATAGCTATGGTTCTTTCCTACCACCCGCCTGCACATTCCTGTATTGCTTTCCTTTTGTTCTTCTCCCTGTTTGCCACCTATTTCACCACTTTCCTATCTAGCCCATTCTAACACTTTTAATCTGGTCAAAAAAATAGAATCACCCACAACACACATAAGTAGCAGAAAAAGCAATGGAACCCTTCACTTTTTGGCCTCTATGTTTGCATGGAGTTTTGCATTATGCAGCAATGCCAAGTGGAGGTGAGTGATGGTAGAATGCTATGGTTATCTCAATGCAATCTTGCTTAACCATGCTGTGCTATGCCAACATACAGCAACACACATCCTATAAAGAATTATTGTCATTGCATTATCAATGCTCAGTTAAAAATATTTAAAAGTATTAGATACACTTGGGCTCAAAAAGAAATGTGTCAGTGCATTTACATCTGCTGCCACAGAGTTAGTTAAGTAGCAGGTATGTTTCATAGACATAGTACTAACTCTCAGACATTTAACAATGTGGCTTGCATTTACACACTGCTTAACTAGGTGCAAACATGGAAAGTACAGGAAATGTGTATCTCGTATGGGAAAACACTTTGCCAACCATCAGATAAACCTGCTGCTTGCTGCGATATGGAAAAGTAAATATTATTATATATTACTGTTGTTTACTGCCCATTTCCTATCTATGACATGAAATTATATGGGGAAACATAAACTTAAGGACCTACCAAGCAATATATCACATATTTACAATACAGCCATGTGCTGCCTCCACCTAAGCACTGCAAACCTGGTGTCTCAGTACTTTTAGACACATATATCACCTACACTATAGAGATTAATATCAAATGTTGTGTGATATGCAATGCATGTCAATCTGTTAACATGCAAAACTAGAACTATTGACTCGTAAGCCTAAAAAGCCTTGATGCAAGACTAGAGAAGGAATCAGGATGGACCTTATTCACAGGGACATAGGTGACCTTCAGCACACTTGACTTGACCTAATATGGTTTTGTCAATGGTAGATCTTTGCTTATTAAACCTAGTGGACTTCTTTGATACTTACCCCAAAGACCTGGATGAGGGATAACATGACATGCTATCTATGTTGAGTTATGCAAGGCCTTGGACACTATCCCTCATTCAAATATCAAAGAGAAAAAGAAAAACTCCCATCTGGGGATTAACCCATACATTACTAGATGGATAGCCAACTGGCTCACCAACAGAACACACACTGTCAAAGTTGGGGACTGCACCTCCACCACTAAACCACTTACTAGTAGAATACCACAAGGATCTGTGCTGGGGCCTCAGCTGTTTGGAAACTATTTCTCTAACATCCAGGCAAAGGTAGATGGCCTGTGGCTTACCAAGTTGGCAGATGACTATCAACTGGATTCAGTCATATGGAGTCCCCAACTATGTTAACATATTATAGAAGAGTCTGACAAAGACAAATGATTGGTGCAAAACTCTCGGAGTGAACCTTAAAGAAAAAAATGCCTCGTTGTACCCTTTGGCAATGAAGTATCCTGATAACAATGATATACATAGCACCCCTCTTACCTCAAACATAGTGTTGAAACTTGGGAACACATGCTGATAGCAATCTACACTCCAATCACTGTGTGTCTATAGTGGTGAGACACACAGTCTAAATTGTGCACCTCATAAATAAGGGCATAACATCTAAGACCAGAGAGGTCATAGCTCTGCTGCAATCAACCCTTATCAGACCAATAAATTAGTAGAATGATCCCTTCTGTCTGTACCTCAACAGACATCTGCAGCAACTGGAGAAAACACAGAGGTTTGTGACCGGGAGAATCTAGGGCCTTCAAAACGTGACATATATATGGAAAGACTGAAAGACCTGCCGCTGTACTCAGTATCATGCATGCTGGTGAGAAGTGACTTATACCTGGCCTACAGAGCAGTATCTGACCCTGGCCTGACACACACACACACACACACACACACACACACACACACATATCTCTCTCTCTCTCTCTCTCTATATATATATATATATATATATATATATATATATATATATATATATATATATATATATGCCATACACACCAGTCATCTAGCTTGTATTGTTTATAATGTCTCATAGAGGTATAGCAGGAGATCTTATGGTGTCAGGACAGTGTGCGTGATTACACTGATAGAGTGTGAATATATCATAATAGTTGTACAACTGTGTTTGTACAGAATCATCTCTGATCACTCTAAATCACATACGCTATGTCAGAGGTATGGGATTACTGGAAGCATTATTCTGATATTGTCCATGATTGTGTGTGCTTATGCTAATGTTGTCCATGAGCCTTTACCTGTGTCCCACTTACTGTAGACCTCTGCGGAGATTATACTCATATTCAGGCAAATCAGTTTGCAGAGCTTCGCAAAATACACCCTACCCCAATCATATGTCAGTTTCCTGATAGATATCCTCTACATTATTCATGTAAAGGTGCTTATCACACAGAGACATCATCCTCATTGTAAGGTCACCTTATGTGACAGTCACATAATACACATTTTCACTGTGCAGTCCCCACTGTACCATATTGATATGTGGTTGGTTTTGTTGCTACAACCATGTTTTATTGACATGCCCTCATCTGCCTTACATTAGGTTGTTTCACATGGCCTCTTTCCCGGTGTTCATTCCTACAATGCATCTGTATCCCCAGTCAATACACACACTTTCCCTGAGTGTTTATTTTACATGGCAGTCCATGTACCCTTATAGATCAGTTACACAGCTTCAGTACAGAATGCCAGTAATGGGATTTCACAATAATATGCACTGTAAATACACTGTCCTGTACTGTGTTTGAACCATTTAAGTAACGATCATGCCTCTCATCTGTTCAGATTTTTATATAATGGCCACATTTTTCATTTTATATTCGTATGTTCCTTATCACATTTGTGATTTTCTTCCATATCACTGGGACTAATGTAACTCAATAATTGCATACATTTCAGTTTCAGACTTCAAATCCTACAGAACATGTATCTCATCTATCAGCAAACTCCTGGTTATTCTAGCACATTTCTAAATAGAAACTATGTCAAAAATGTCCCTATTTCGGCTCATCGTCCCCCCATTTTTTGGTCTTTTTCCAGATGTCTTGCACTAAGATTGAGAGCTATCTGTTAAGCCCTGGTGATCATTGCAGCATTCCACACAAAAGCAGAGATCTTCAGTGTTCTGATTTAAAGAAGATTGCTATCTGTGTTTGCTTAGATGGTTTCCTGGCTGGCAATATTGTTGCCAGCCATGAAACCGCACTTATTTATGTTTAAACACGATGCATGACATGAATATGCAATGAGTGCTGTTGCTCACCTTGCATCACTGCACACACATGTAAACTCCATATAGGCTTCACGTGAAGCCTATGTGGAATTTTCTGAATCCCAAGGAAGGTCTATATAGGTTAACACTACATTTTTCATCTCTGGATGTAATATTCTTTAACATAATAACTAATTGTCCTACAATATCAGACTTGAGAAAAAGAGATGATATGTTGTCAGGGCATTCAGAGGTATTTTGAGTGATTTCAGTTATAGCTTTACTTATAGTTTCCATATCTATTAATAGACAACTCTCACATTCAGAAACAGCACAACAATGTCACCACAATGGTCCCATGGTTTCCAATACCTCCAGCTTTTACAAAATATTCATAAAATTCATCAGCTATGTTTTTGAATCAGTGACTATCAAGTGATTTATCAGCAATGAATTAACCCAATTATAAGACTTGGTAACATTGCTGATACAGTATTCCTTTCTGTTAGTCATGTCAAAAGCAAGTTTTTGCTCATAAGTAGCTTTTTCTGTCTTGATCTTATCCTTCAAATTGTTGGCTATTTTGTTTAATTTCTTCTTGTTATATATTATTGGGATATTTTTATTTAGCCTAAAAAGATAATTTTTTTCTCTTGTGCAATATTATTAACATTAAAATCTAATAAAAGGTCACTTTTTACTAAAGACAAACAATTGTGAATATTGCAAGTATTTCAAATAATTTGTAATCTCCCTTTCATGTTACCATTAACAACATCAATCTGATGTTAGTTCTGATAGTATTGATTATATAGTTATAGCATTATTAGCTCCATCTTCTCTTTTTAATCATGTTATAATTCACCGTGCCCTCTACTTTCTCAGTATCATTGGCAATGCTGCCTGATACTCCAGCGAATTAGAAAAGTAATTGTCCATTGATTCCTTCTTTAGCTTTCATTTGTTTAAAACTCTTTATATTTTTGCTACAGTTTTCAACCTTATCCTGCAGTGTTACATCACCATTATAACGTATATATGACTAACAAGTTTCGCTTTTGGTCATATTATGTAATTCGTTTTTAATGTGGGATTATTCCAGTGTTACTATTTAGTTAAATACAAAACTTTTTTTTTCCTGAAATGCATCCCAGTTGGCAACAAGAGCCTCTTGACTGTGTTCCATTTCAAATGACTTCATTCCAATTGTTTTGTATTGACCAATAAATATGCTTTTGCATAAGAAACATGTATGAAACTGCCAAAGTTCCTCCCAACAAGGCATTACTAGTGTACTGAATATATGATATAAAGGTGTATAATAGCAGACTAGTATTGGATGTATTTTAACCAGCTTAACTAAATGTAAACATGTTTGTTTGAACCTTCCTAATCCCAATCTAGAGTTGTGTCTGCTTCAATAAAATGTATACTGTGTTGATTCAGATGTGATCAAACAGACTGCAGGCAATCCCAGTACCTTGATATAAGCACCTACATAACTTGGCAAACATGGCACTTGATACATGTTGACACCACTGTTAACACATGCAGTACTTCTCATAACATTCCAAATTCTCAGAGAATAGGTATTCCTTCTTGAAAGGTAGTCATTTCCAACATAATTTCTCAGAATATGTTATGTGTTATACCTGGGAGTAAATATAAATAATATATTGCATAGATTTTGTACCAGAAAACCTTCACACCAACACAATGATTGTTTTATAAATTCCAATACAGGATTCATTGCAAAGCAATCAGTAACATAACTCCCATCTTCTTGAAGCACTCTATAAAGACAACAACCTTTTATCAATGCATTTTGTTTCAGTTCATCCACTGAGTATGCAGCAGAGACATAACCCATAGAGTTAACTTCTGGAAAAAAAATGCTCTAATCATTTTAATTGCAATGACCACACCGTTAACACTGCACATCAGAAAATTCATTTACCTTTTATAACTCTGTCAGCTTTCTCAACAGGAGCAATGGATACGATTACCAACTGATATGTATATTTCCATGCATAACGTTTGTCTGAGGTTACAGTAAATGCACAAATGTTACTGTGGTTATTGTCATCGAACAAACAACTTTAACAACAATAACCAAACCATGAAACAAATTAATTACATAAACATAGATCTTTATGAATTCACAAAGAAATGCTTGCTTTTGAGGTTATCTACTAATAACTGATGGAAGGAAGGAAGGAAGCACACTCTCATCCTTACCTGTTGTCAGAACTTGTTCAATCGGTCACTACCTCCTTCTATTGAAAAGTATAGGTTTAACTATCACCTCTTCATCTAAGTTCAGTTAAACACATGCATTCTATGTAAATGCATATCTTGTTATGGTAAAGTACAGGGTCATCACAGTCATCATACTCCTTTATTAACACTTTATAATATTGGCTTTATGGCGTAACTTATCTAAACGTGTCTTGAAGGAAACGTTATAAGTTAACATTTATCAGCACAGAGTAAAAAAATGTTGTTAATAAATGAATGAATATTTGCCTTGTAATAGTCTCCAGAAGGAGATGGTATCCACCCTCAAAACAATTGGTAACCTAACCATCAGGTATACTTTTGAAAACAAATGAAACTTTAAGTGCAAACATATTCCTCAATACATCCATTAAACTCAGACTTATAAGATCGAAGTTTTGCAATTATCAATCTTTTTTTTTTTTTTTTTTACATTTTTGCAGGGGGTGCAAGTCCCCTAACCCTCCCTGCTAATTAAATATACCAACTCCAAGATCGCACTGCAGCTAGAAAAACCGTAAATATACCATTCTGTCCTGTACGGAGATCTCCATTTAAATGGTTCAAAGTTTCAAAACTTCGATTTTATGCTCTCAATCATAAGAAATTCGAAGTTCTGAAACTTCAAAAATTAAAAGTTGACCCATATATATATATATATATATATATATATATATATATATATATATATATATATATATATATACACGTGTGTGTGTGTATGTGTGTGTGTGTGTGTGTGTGTGTGTGTGTGTGTGTGTGTGTGTGTGTGTGTGTGTGTGTATATGGATCTAGGTCTATTGAATGAAAGTTCAATAGTCCGAATCCACAATCGCCGAACACACTTTAACGAAAGCGCTTTCACCAAAAAAGCGCTTTCGTTAAAGTGTGTTTAAAAAAAAAAAAATTACTTTTACATTTTTGCAGGGGGGCAAGCCGCCATGCGCCCCCCCCTACTTAAATATTCTCACTCCAAGGTTGCACTACCGTGGGGAAAAGGGAATTATCCCTTATCCCCACTGTAGTGCAATCTCCGCAACAGGCATACTTACGCGAAAGTGCCTTTCGGTGAAAAGCACTTTTGCGCAAGTATGCCCGGCTGAATCTGTTTCGGTTATGTTGCCATTCAGTGATCCGTACAGATCTCATATATATATATATATATATACATATATATATATATATATGTATATATATATATATATAAATAATATATATATATATATGTATATGTTTATATATATAAATATATATATATATATATATATATATATATTTTTTTTTTTTTTTTTTAATTTTATTTTTATTTATTTTACATTTGTTTACCGGATTAGTCTGACTGGATACATATCCCTTTTCAGCAGAGACCCGGGGAGAAAAGCTCCACATTTAAAGAAAAACAACAACACTACATAGACATCATAAGGAACAATCATAGTATACAAAGTTCAGAGATACTCAGTTACTAATACACTCTATTTAATTATGCAAATACATGAGGAGTAAAAACCCCAATATTAGGGTAGGTTAATAAGTGATGAGGTTAGAGCTTAGGTCGCTAGGGAGAAGGATATATGGTTATTCACAGGTCAATCCTATGGTTATATGGAGGGGGCCATCTATGAGGACCCACGTGAATTAGAGAATAGGTTTAAAAATATACATATATACATATATATATATATCACTTATAGATATATAGGTATTTGTTTTTTTTCCAAAAGAAAATATCATATAAAATGAATCAAACACTCTTAATGCAGTCAGATCAATTATATTCCAAAGGTATGCAAAGTTAACTGACTGGAAAGTGAACTATTCTGTAAACATGAAAAATGAAATAGAACAAATAGTAGTAAATCAGTATAGTAAAGGAAAAAAACTAAGAAATAATAGGGCTAGAGTCAGTAGCTGAATGAATTTCTAAAATGGGGCTACAATATTATACTTTAAATCTATTTCAGAGGTTGGACACAAGATATTTAAAAGGAATAATGTCTATAATCAATAGGTATATTTCAGATTAAAATTCATGACATTGTTAAGATACTAAACTATGAACATTACATCCATAACTGTTTTCAGCTATATGACAGCCTAACAATTAAAACTCTAAACCTACCAACTCATTCTAGTAAATTAATTATGCAATGAACAACTTCAGTGTAAGTAAGTGAAATAAAAAGATAATGAAGAAATACAGCCCCTGATTTCAACTGAAGTTATAAGTCAGCCCAGAATGCTGATTTCTTCTACTCTGCTATGGTGCTCTAAAGTTGCAGCATATTTACAGTCTTAACAAAGTTCTCTTCCAGTGAACATGTTTTTACATTTGCAAGACTGCAACTATTAAATCTTTTTTGTATAATAAAAATAGGAAATTATATGACATCTGAGAACGTTGAGAAACTAGTTTCAATTTTTTACACTGAATGGTGGAAATTTTGAAATTATTAGAATAATAAATGGGAAACTGTTAATGTAATATAGGTACAAGTTTTCCCTGGACTACAGACCCTGCACCTGGATAAATGAAGACTGAATTTGTGTTATGAAATGAAGTTTGGTTAAAAAAAAAAAGTGCTGAGGGATTAATAGCATGAAGGACTGAAGGAGTTTTGAACATGTTTCTATTTAATTGATCAGAATATCAATGTAAAAAACAAGGGCATACACTATAAGCCAATACAGGTTAGTGTGGGAGATGGCATTGGAAGATATGTGGGGGCAGAAACGGTCCATGCCTATGTACCCTACTGATAACTATTTAATTCTGTAACCTAAATCAGGTGTTTAGGGTGGAACTCATTTATGTTTCTGCATCTTGGTGGAAAATGTCTCACACAGTCCTAGTACACTGCCTAATTTGCAAGCTCGATTGTATGAATAAGTCAGAATCTGTCAAAAACTTCATCCTGTGTTGTAGAGGCCTGACCCAGTCTTTGCTCTTTTTTTTGTAAGCTTCATCTTCTTTGAAGTGTTATAAAATCTAGATTCTCCAGTGAGCTCATATGGCCTACCGGACTTCCAGAATACTTTTGGTGTCTACCATTCTAATTGTAGACCTTCACACAGAGCCTATGTGTACAGAAGTGGCTGATTGCAATGTGGATGAACAAGAGCTATGGATGTGTTCTTATATAGTGATTTTGACTATGAACTATGATAGTCTTGTAAAGAAGGTTGTTTGCCTCACCCTAGTCCCACTTTGGGAAGTGCCAGGCCTTGCTATATAATAAAACCTGCTTCTCCACAATGGTTACATTGACAATAAGCTTTGCTTGGCTAAGCTTCAGTATGCAAGTGCACTTTTTATAAAGGATCAAATAAGGCTAATTTGCAGATGTCAACAGCCATTTTGACTTAGTTGCCCATGGTAAGAGACAGTTTAATGGTCACTGTTTTTTTCTGACCTATGGCTTCATATCTTATATACATTACTTTAAAGAAAGTTTTCCAGGTTGTGCTGCAGTCCTCATTTGGCAAGAATACCTCAAAAACAAAAGTCTGATCTTTAGATAATATAACAAGACCTTTGTAGAGGTTTTAGCAAAGAAATCTTACAGGAATTTTTGATTAACTCCTCAGTATTATGATTGGTACTGCATCCTAGCTCAAAGATTAACCTGGCTTTTTTTTCCCTCAGAACACATTAATGAAGCAAAAAACATTCAATCTGATTTACTCTCTTGATTGCAGGTACAAAAGTTCAAACAGCTGTCCCCACAGGAACCCATGTATCCTACTCCTATACCAGAATACATTTGGTTGATGGGAGAGTTTTGGAAATCATGTTGTTACAGCACCAGAAACTCAAAGACATCAGCAATCAAACATTATACAGTATTTTTCATAATCTCCAAAGTGAAGAAAGATAACGACCTTTCCAGATCACCTTACTGTATTTCATTTACTATAGTCAACCCAAACTTTCTCCAGCATCCATCGGGGTTAACATAGCAGTTCTAAGTATATTTTCTAAAATAATGTACATTCTAGATGACACAGAGCACTGATTAGTGTTTAGAGTATTAAAAGACAGAAGAGAGCCACAGAACAAGTAAGACACACTCCATTGAGATTATTTTATTGACATAATTTCTTCATAGGTTACATTCCATATGGAACTCTTATTATGACTATTCCCTTTGGGCCACTCCTTTTGCATTGTTATATATGGGATGTTTAAGAGTTTGTGAGATTTTATGCACTTTAAAATAGTTTAATGTTTAACTCAAGAAGCAATTCTAATATTGATTTGTAAGTCAAAAACAGATCAGCAAGTTTTGGGCATCAAACTGCCTTACACAGATGTAAAGAACCCTTTACTTGTCCAGTGTCCGGTGACTTAACATAAAAAAACTTAATCCTCTCATTGAATTATGATAAATTATTTTTCTTTCCTCTGAAGGCCTTAAAATGACCAATACCAACTTGGACCACCATCTAAGAAAGGCATTAACACAACAGGGAATTCCTACAAAAGGATACTCTTCCTGTTCCTTTAGAATTGGTTGAGGTTCTGACCTTACATATCAAAGGCAGTCATTAGATGTTTTGAAGATTTTGGGCAGGTGGTCCTTGAAATCTTATTTAAGGTATATCTGCCAACCTTAGCAGCCATTAAACTCATCCAATTGTATTTGTCTTTAGGGAAGTCAGTTGTCCTTGTGGTGCATTCTTTTATCTCTCTGGGTTATGACAGAGCTGGAATTTGAGACAACGGAAGGAACTTTGGAATAGATCAATCATGTAAACAGGTAATTTGGAGAGGAATGCCTCATCTAAAATAGGATCAATTACTACCATATCTTTCTAACTTATTACTGCAAATAGGCAAATGCCACACGTTAGCCTTGCATGCTGGAGATAATGATTTGGGTTTTATTCTAAAGAAGCAACTAATTTATTACATAATTTATAATGTAGTAACTACCAAGCACATCCATTCAGTATGGTTGGTGATTACTCATAGATTAACCTGGCTTGGAGCAAATAACTTTGCAGCTATAAAAGGAGCCAGAACATTAGTTAATCTCAGAGTTTCCATAACTGAAGCCTTATTCAATATATTTATTATCATGGATTAGGATTTGCATGACAAGGACTCAATTTGGTTCCACAGGGATGGCATGCATTTATTTATTTTTGGCTTGGACTTATTTATCCTGAATTTATTTATGTTTTAAAGGATTATTCAATATAATATTTATTAGTTTCTGATTTTTAATTCAGGTTTTACAATTCCTTTGAAATAACCATAATCATATATCCATATATGTATAGCATAGATGTTTGAGACCCTGGATTTTCCTGGTCAGGAGCCTCTGTGGTCTCTCCAACTGCTGCATGTGCCTGGCAAAGCACATGCCAATGGGGGCATTATACTCAATAATGGGTCTGATAAGGAAGGAGTACAGGGAAGTTATGTCCTCCTTGTTCCTGGATGAAATACCCTTATTTATGAGGTGGGTCATGTAGAAAGCCTTCAATACAACAGAGGCAACGTAGTGGTCAAAACTCAGGTTGCTATCAACCTGGGTGCCCAAGTCCCTCACGACTGATTGCATGCTTAGTACATTGTTATTAATGTGATAATTAGTGGGGATGACATTTTCCCCAAAGGGGATAATGATGTATTTTTTGGCATTCAGTTTGAGGCCATGCTTCTGGCATGAGTTATTAGTCTGGGTAAGACCCTCTTGGAGGATGTTCACATCACTATGGGAACATAAGACAGCACCTAGCTTGCAGTCATCTGCAAACTTGGTCAGCCACAGACCACTGGTTTTGGCTTGCACCTCAGAAAAGTATATCCCAAACAGTAGAGGCACCAAGACCAATCCTTGGTGTACACCGCTTATTATGGGTCTACTACTAGAGGTGGATTCCCCTACTTTGACTGAGTGGGTTCTAGCAGTGAGCCACTTAGTTACCCATCTGGTAACCTATGGGTTGATGCCTAGCTGGGAGAGTTTATCTATTATGCACAAGTTGGGAATAGTGTCAAAGGCTTTGGCTAAGTCAAGGTAGGTGTTGTGCACCATCTTTCCTTCAGTTTAGTTTTGTCAAACTAATTATAATACTGATGTACTCGGACAGACATAAAAGTCATGACTTCTCTCTCCTAAATGTCCTTTAGTCTTCACCAAAACTCTGAAGAACACAATGTCTAATAATCTAGAATCCCTTATCTCCCTACTATTAATATTCACCAACAGACCCCCAGAAGAGAAAGATAGCTTCAGCTTGAAGACAAAAGTAATGCATACAGTATCACTTTTACCCAACTTTTTCTTTTTCTTAATTTTTTTAAAAGTCATTCATGTGTTAACTTATCATTGTTGACCTACCTTAGCCACATCTTAGGCCACAAAGAAAGGGCTAAATGTAATTTTAAGGGACCATTGGGAACAGTCAGTCAGCCACAATATTTTAATGAGATGTAGAAACATGGGAATACCTGGAGAAAACCCATAAAGAGACATGAAGAATATGTCATCTCCGCACAAGTAGTGACAAGGACTGATACCTCTGACATCTGTACTACAGGGCTGTGAGGGAGAAATCCTAACCACTGTGCCACAGTGATGACTTTCCTGCTCTTTATATACCACTTCCTATGTTTATTTTCTTGTGAAAGGAGAAGGCATTTGGAACTAGGAAAAGGGCTTGCAGGATAACTGGAAAAATAGTACGGACAATCTCAGTTGTATAAGCACATAAAGGGTTAATTGCATAAAGTACTACTAACACCATTTTATTGTTGGTAAATAAAAGGTTTGTCTGTACAGTCATCTGTCCCTTTAACAATATGAAGTGTCAGTTATGTATATACACAAACACGCACGCGCGCGCACACACACACACACACACACACACACACACACACACACACACACACACACACACACACACACACATACACACACACACACACACACACACACACATATACACATACTTTTTTTTCACCAGTCTAATGATAACAGGTTGATGTTTGCACATTCTGTGGCAGTATGGCTCTCTGCAAGTCTCTAATCTCTTTTACTAGCAGTTCTTATGCCAGGAAATCCAACTATTGCCATGGGCCAGGGCCTCGTCAGCCCTCTAAACATGGTGAAAGTGGACTGTGACTGTAAGAAGAGAGGGAATTGAGACCCAGCACTGTTCACTGCAAGGGTTTTCTTTGGAACCTCCTTACAATCTCACCCTCACTATGTGTTGGTGTCACTTGTATTCACCACTCCCTGTAATGTGGCATTGTATAGGATCATTTCCTCCCATGAACCTAGGGCACCAATGCCTAACAAACTACCTGCATGCCTGGTTGAGTTTAGAGTTCCTATCTCAACCAGAACTACTAAACATGTCCAGCTACTACTAAGAGATCATCCCAAACCTCCGACCAGAGAGTGGTGAAGAGAGAAAACATTATCTGTCATTCCTTCTCCCACCAGCTCCCACAGTTGCTCAAGTCACTTCAGCGTAGTTAGATCTTCATCCTTCTATACAACTGAGATGGATAAGAAGAGTTAGATAAAATGGAAAATTCATCCCATAGGGAAATCATGTGTGCTTTGTGTGCTTCATAATTCTACCATAAATATTACGCATTGCTTCCTGATTACTCACAGTATCATTTCATTAAGAATGGAATTCCACTCAGTAAATGGAGGAAATATTGCCTTAAAATGCTGTGGAAGAATGGTTGTTCATGTGTATTGGTTACACTTTCACTTCTTTCTTCTATTTGTTTTGCTGCCATATTTCTCCAGCAGAGATTCTATATTTCAAGTTAGCATGCAGAATCCATGTCCAGGTTTTCTGCTTGACAGTATTCCCAGCCAATCACCCCTTTTCTGTGAATCACTTGTACAACCAGAAAGGGTTGTATGCTTGTAAAGTTGGCATCAGTGAGAAGGGAAGCTTCACTGACTCTGCTTCTGTGTGTGTTACATTGAATTTATGCATGTTACAACTTCATCTGAGACTAAAGTGGAAAGTTACTGATTCACCACTGTAGCTCATGAGCAGATGTTGGGAACTAGGAGACCATGCCATTTTAGCAGGAAGCTAATATATGAATACTAGTGTTAGCGTGATCTTATGCAAAAGAAGTATGGCAGGGCATAACAGCGAATATACAGAACACTATGCGATACTGAAATAAATCATAGCATGGTGAAGTCTCTGAAGTGCCATTTTTTGTAAAAAAAAAATAGCTAAGGCAAAATGTATGAAAGGAAGTCAGTGTAGCATGTATTTTCTTAGTAAGGCTTGTGAGGTGTGCTAGCAGTGTAAAGTCAGGGTGGTGATATACTTACAATGATTTTGTGACCTGCAAGTTACTACTTTCAAGCTCTAGGCTGTGCCCTGATCTGACAAAAGCATTTAAAAACAGAGGTTTGTCATGTAGGCCTGCTTTTTCTGTATGCCATGTTGATGCTTACGGGTATAACATCATTTTGTAGGTTGACAGCATTCAGGCAGCTCCTCTTCTTGATAATTTAGAAAGCAGTACAAAAACCACAGACAAAGAAAGAAGCAAGCACATTCTCTTTCTCATTTTATGAAAACCTGTGCTCAAAACTAAATGCATAGCTGTCAAAACAGGTTTGATGGAATATTCTGTTCTCCTTCTTTTATGCTAAACAATGTAATCATCCATAAGATTTCTTCTGCTACTGCCACTGTCTAATATATTATATAAACAATGAGCAATGCATTTAACCAAAATTTAGTAGTGGCTCTAGGCTCACCCCTGCTCCATGATCCACTGCACATAAATAGAGTCACTAATACCTAGTTAGTCTTAAAGAGTAGCAATAAATAAAAAAGTTAAACAAATCTAAGCACCATCATCATGTAACTTTTCACATCATGTTTTTTGGCTTCAAATTAAATGTTACAAATATTGTGAGAAAACATTTCTATGACATAATGACTGCAGCAGAAAATAAAGAGGAAAATAAAAGTAGAGTGAGGCAATTACCATGGAAATAGGGACATATGAGTTATCACATTTTTATAGGCTTTTAAAACAACTGCTGGGAAATAAATGAATGAGTAAGCTTACAACCAAAATGGCACCTTAGACTGCTTAATGACGTTAAAAGGTTTTGGTGCAGCCATACAATAAGTTAATACAAGTTAATGAAATGAATGTGTTGTGGTCTGTGGAAAAGCCTGAACAGGGGGCTCTCATAAGAATTTGTTATCCATGAGTATGCCAGGACAGAAACATGAAAGAAAGAAGAAATAGGATTGACAGGATATATTAATGGCAAAGGCTGTCCACTTATCTTATAAAAACATGCACTTTTAAATGTTTGCTTTTAAACTAGGCTTATTACACAGAACATGCATTTGTAGACGTAAACATATAAATGTAGATTTTGAATGATCACTGCTGCAGTAGCCTTAGCTATGTAAGGTATATCCTGATAAAGATACAACAGCTGGCCAGCTTTCAAAGCTTCAGCGCACCTTGCATGCACCCAAACTGTCAGGCAGCTTGAGTTTACTATAAGGCAAATTTGGGTACAAAGCCCTTCAGAGCTTTCCTGCCAGCAAAGTGAGGGAGGATGAACCCTAATAAGACAATGCTAAAAACAACAAAAAATAAATGTCCATACCCTGCCAGAAAAAAATGCAACAAAAAACAAGGGGGGTGGAGGGAGGGAGCAGCTACTAGAGCAGTGATCATTCGAACATCTTATGTATGGTAAGTTTACTTACACAACTGTACGGGTAGATTACTTCAGCTTACTACATCTGGGAGGTGGAAGAAGAGCCCTAGCAAAACTTGATCTTGGCCTACAGAAGGAAACAAGCTTATAGTGCTTTCTAAAAGTATGTACAGCAGAGAAAGTACCAGCTTCTAGAATACTTAGAAAACCTAACCCTTTCCAAAAAGCTATTGACAAAGCCAAGGCCCTGGTAGAGTGGTCCTCAACCCTGCCTGAAATAGTTTGGCAGTGCTGAGTGTAACAAAAGGTAATAACCTTAGAAAGACATTTGGAAATAATTTGTTTTGATACAGGTTGTCCTTTCTTCTTCCCCTCACAAGAAATGAATAATTGATCTGAACATCTAAAGGATTTAATTCTGTCAAGATAGTACCAGAGTTGTCTGTGGAAATTCAGTATATGGAGTATCCATTCTCCCTCATTTTTTGATTCAGGAAAGAAAATGACGAGATGGATAGTTTGGCTTAAAGAAAACATGGATACCACTTTAGGCATAACAGAAGGATTAGTTCTCAAAGAAATCATGTCCATATGGAAAATTAGATAGGGTTGACTTAAAATAAGAGCTTGCAAATTGGATATCCTTCTTACAGAGGTCAGAGCAATCAGTAAAACTGTTTTCCATGTTAAGAACCTCAAGTCAGTCAGATTAGCTGGTTCAAACAGAACATGTGTTAGCTTCTCTGACACAAAATTAAGATCCCAAGAAGGGGCCACCAGTTTTCTTGCAGGCCTTTTATGCAAAGCCCCTTTCAAAACATTTTGGCATGAGGCTGCATTGAAAGAGGAAGATCCATGAGCAGACATGCTGAAGTGGCCAACAAATGAACCTTGAAAAGGAATAAGAAAGGCCATAGCATAGTAACTCACAAATATTGTAAAATGAGAGAATAGCTAGTCCTGAATAGGTATTGGTTATTATGCTGACACCAATTAGAAAACTTTTTCCATTTCCTAATATATAACTTTCAGGTGCCAAGCTTTCTTGTCTCTGTTAGTACCTCCTGTAAATCCTCAGTAAACAGATTCCTCAAAGGAATTAAGACCCTATCATCCAGGCAGTCATTTGAAGTTGATTGATGCTGGGATGTATCAAGCACTTTTGTTCTTGTGTTAGTAGATCCAGTCTATGAGGAAGCTTGTGGTAATTGCCCCTGGCCATTTCAAAAAGAAGGGAGAACCACAGTTGTGTTTGCCAAAAGGGAGTCTCCACAATGATCTTGGGGAATTATTTCTGAATCCTCAGAAATACCCTGGATATTATTGGAAAGGGTGGAAAATCTTACAGGAACATTCCTTTAAAAGGAAGAGAAAAGGTAGCTGTCTTTCAGGCCTTCTTACATGATGTCATGGAACAGAATCTTGTCTATTGATTGTACAGAGTAGAGAAAAGATGCCTACTTTATGTACTCTACCTTTTTCTGGCACTTGCTTTAGAGGATTAAGAGCTTAATGAACTGTTTCCTGTGGTCCAGAGGTGCAAGGTTTGATTCCCTCAGCCTCCATTGCCTAACTGTGTAACTCTGAGGAAGTCACTTAACCAGATTCTGCTGCTGGGCTGAGTGTGAAAAAGGTCTATGGAGATCACTGCTCTATGCAGAAAACAGACATAAATAAATAAATAAACTCTCTACAGATGGATCAAATCTTGGAAGACTCCCTGATCTAGTTTCCATTCATGTGGGCCTGCCCTGGCCCTGCTCAGCTTGTCTGTCACACGGTTTTGCTCTGATGGAATGTAGGATGCCTGTAAAGTGAGATTGTGCTATGAAACTACATCCCAAGCTAACATGGCTAGTCTGAGAAAGGGATATGACCTGGTACCTCCTTGCTTGCTTGTTCATATAACACATGACCATGGTATTGTTGTAACAACTTGAAGACGTCCTGTGAACCAAAGATAGTTCAGAAAGTTGAGTGCCTTAATCAGGGCAAGCATCTCCTTGATATTTACGTGTTGCATTTGTCCTTGATCTCCCACACCCCCCTGCGCTTCTCTCCTTCTCAAATTGCTCTCTAAGCTAAGTACAAAGCATATGTGACAACTGAATGCTTTGGAGCAGGAATGGAGAAGGGAAGACCTAAAGTTAAGGATATCTGTTGTCTCTATCAAAAGATTTCTCTTCTGACACACCCAGCACTGAGATTTAAAAAGAGAAAGGTTGTTGATGACGGGGTCAAAGAGATTTCAGATCCCACTGTATCTTTCTCATGTGGAGTCTTGCCAGGGGTATCATGAAAATCATAGATGCCATGAGACACCAAATCCTAAGCTATTCCTGTGCAATGACCAAAGTTGGAGTGGAAAACCTTTAAAATAGATCTAGATAAAGATATAACTTTGTCTGTGGAAGAAGAGTTCTTTGAACTCGGGCATCAAGTTGACATCCCAGGAGCACAATCTTTTGTGAATGAGTCAAGAAAGACTTTTAAACATATTCTTGAAATCCCAGCTTGTGTAAGAAATCAGTCACCGAAGAGAGAGTGAGAGAGAGAGAATGATAAAGACTCTGCAGAGATAAGCAAGTCATCTAAATTTTGGAAAATGCACATACCCTGTAGCCTGCCATGAGCCATAACTGGAGCTAGACACTTCATAAACACTCCTTGCCTTGTGCAGTGGATAATCCTAAAGGTAAGACAGAGAAATGGCAATGTGATCTAGACACACAAAACCTTAAAAAATGTCTGAAGTTTAGATGAATATGCATGTGATTATCAGCATGTTTTAAATCTAGCATTACCAGCAAACTTGAAAGAGGAAAACGCAGTAACAGGTTGTGAGGTAACATCATTTTGAATTTGTGCACTATCTCAAACAGGTTTAGGAAAGAAATATGTAGAACTGTTCTCCAAGAATTTTCTTTCTTTGGGACTAGAAATATTTTCGAATAAAAAACTTTGCCCATCTGGGAAGGAAGAACATGTTCTATCACACCTTGGAACAATATGTGATGAAGAACTGGTGGAAACAAAAGAGTCTGATCTGGAAGATGAAGAATGAGCCCCTGGAAAGGAAGAAAATCCTCCCACTCTATCTGTAACCTTGATAACTAATTTTCACAACCCATTTGTCTGATGTTATCTGTTGCCAAAGACAAAAAACGAGATTCAGGCTTTCTGGAAGAAAAAAGGGGCCAGGATGGAAGGGGTTCACCAAGTCTCTTGAATAGTCACTTAGAGTTGCTGGCCTGTCCTTGGTTTTGGGGGGTTCAAGACCTCTTTTTGGAATCTCTTTGTCATTTCTTCTTAAATGTATGTTTATCTGTACTTTGTTGAGACTTTTTATTCTGCTTTTTGGAAGAAAAATGGATGAGGAAATAGAAAATCCCTTGGAAAATTGGAAGACGACGGCTGCAAAATCTTAGATATTCCCTGGATCAGCTTGCCCCTTTCATCACACATTTTGTTTTGAGCAGCTCTGCAGCAGAAGGACAAATACTAACTCTCTATCTAAGGGAGAATTTAAAATCTCATTTTTAAAATCATCTGTGAGGTTCTGAGAATGCAGCCATGCAATCCTCCTCAAACATTACCAGTGGCTATAGCCCTGGGAGAAGTATCAACTGAGTCATATACACACTCTTAAACAATGAGTAGAGACATGCGCATTAGAAAAAACTTAGTTATTTAAAGCAGATTCATCCTTACAAGAAGAAACTGCAGATAAAGTATTCCTCAAACTTTCACAACTTGTCAGAACAACCTTTTATATATGAGCCTGACAATTCAAAATTCTTAAAATCAAAGTTGCAGAAGTATACACTTGTTTCTCCTACCTACCAATAATTTTCCATCCTTATCAAAAAGGGTAGGTAAGGAACTGTGTAGGTCTGTAGCAGCAGTGGCATCAACCAGAGTTACAGCCATATAAAAATTAAAAAAGAAGAACTTTATACATTCTATCTGGGTTTTTAGTGGCTAACTGTCAGAAAAACTCCAGTCAGTAATATACACACCCTCTAAAGCAGACAAAACATGGGAAATTGGTGTAGGATCTGAACAATCTTTCTTTAACAGCTCAAAGTATTTTCTGAGAGACTGAGAGACCTCTGTGTTCTCCCATTGAAAACACCGGCACATTTGAGCAATCGTCTCAGAGAAAGAAAACTCCCACAGGGAGAATTAGAAACTGACCTCTCCTCTGAGTCAGAATCAGAAATCTGAGGAAAAAAGTCTGCATCTGTCCCTCCATCTTCCTGTTCACTTTCAGAATCTTGAATCACTTCAGAAAAAGAGGAATTTATTTTTCTTTTACCAGAAACTACTTTACAAGAAGGATTGATTGCTTGAATTAAACCCTGAGCCAGATCCAGCAAACTACCCCTATCCAAAGAAAACTGAGGAGGAGGAGTAGATGCATGCCTGGTTTTATGTTTTTCTGTGACAGGAAAAATGGGACCACCTATGCTATTAATGGCAACAGCAGCTTCCACAGGGATAGGCACAGCATTCTGACACAACAGAAAAAGCCTCCCTTTTCCATTTCCCAAGACTGACAAAAGTGTTCTCCCTTTCCCACTGAGGGAACTGCAACAGTCCCAGAGGATGAGGTTAACCTCCGGTCATTGTGGCTGTAGTTGGTACACCTGAGTGATATGGGTAAAAGGTGTGTAGTCTGAAGTACAGCAAATGGTCACAGCATTGTCACCCACCTGCAGCTGAGGAAAATTGCTAGTGTGCTGTGTTGGCAATGGCTCCTTGCCCATTTTTTTTTTTCTTTTATGGTTGGAAGAAAGACTAATTATGGGACCAGTAGTTCGTTTCATGGTCAAGCTAATAGTGGTGCCTCTTTCCTGGGGAAGGCAATCAGCAATTGTTGGTAAATACTACCAGTCCATAAAAGCTTCTTTTTGATAGGAAAAAAATACAATAAAATATTTTTAAAACACTATACCTGCCCCACAAAAGTAAAATAAACGCAATTTCTCCACAGAAAATGTTTTCAGCTACTTTACATCACTTTTAAAGTGAGAGAAAAAAATAAGGCTCTCTTTAAAAGCACGTTAAAGTCTTGAGACAGTCCATCAAAACACAAAACGCCTAGCTTTAAAAAAAGAAAGTAATAAATCATCAACACAATTAAGAAAATGGAAGTTTTCTTTTCTCCCCCAAATGGAACTTATCTGCCCTGCACAGGAAAGCACAAGCTGACTGTTGATCCTTGAAAGCCAGAGGAGCAAATTTTTCAGTGGCAGTGAAGCTCTGAATGGCTTTGTGCCCCAAATTGTCTTTTAATCAGCTCTGTTTGAGCTGCCTGACAGCGTAGGCAAATGGAAGGTACCCTGAAGCTCTGGAACCTGGCTGGCTGGTATGTCTTTGCCAAGATATGACCAAAATAGCTAAGGGTATTGCAGCAGTTATCATTATGATGAACATCTACAGTATTCAGAATGTAGTCTTCTTTCGGCTTTTCCCGGTTAGGGGTCGCCACAGCGGAACTCCGGTCCACTAATGATTGGTAGTTGATTTTTACGTGCTGAGTTACCAGCCCTGACACACAACCTTCAACGAAGATACGCCCATTCACGCATGTCTCCACGCAGAAGATGCTCTACCTGAGAATCGAACTGGACAGCGTCTTACTGTGAGGCAACAATGCTACCCCATCACCACCACCATGGGTATCTACAGTATTCAGAATAAAGGAATCAAATACATTGAGATTGTTTTTCACTGAGAAATGGCAAGAGGAAGAGGGTTCTTTTCTTGTGACACTTGCAGTTTTAATTACGTATTCTTCCCTTTAGTGGTTATCTGCTCCAAGAGAATTGATGGGGTCAGCTGTTGTTATTTCTGAAGCATGCTGAGTGAGAAATATAAATGATGAAGTAACAACAGAGGTATGCGCTTTGACTTGTAAATGGGTTTTTTAGCTTTGATAATGTGCATTTGTAGATCTCTACATCTCATTAAAAAGAGGTTGCAGCAATGTATGGCTGCCCTCATATATATTGCAAGTGTTCAACTGAATCAACTTCTTTGAGTTTGTCTCAGAAACATTTATGTATTTTAGAAATCAGAATACATCAATAACTGTTTGGTCTAGTGATGGGATAATCAATTTTGAGAATGACATTTTCAGACTCACAAAGTCGTAAGGGGAAATGTTACAAGCACATTTGATTTTTTTATGTTTATATGGGCAGCAAATATATTTTTATTGTAATTGCAATGAGGGGCAGCAGTTATAGTTGAGTAAAATTAGGAATTTTCAGCTACACTCTTGATATATAATGCATTGCATGCTATTTATTGCAGCTAATCTGAAGTACTAATTAGTAACCATTACAAGAATTTAAGACTTTTCAAATGTAGACTCAGACAAGTAGGGAAATTGGCTTTTAAACTGATATTGTTTGAAATAGCTATACCATCTGTTAATATTCTGATGAGTATATTGTTTTTTTCCCTTTGAAATAAAGTTTATTTAACAACACAATTTTCTGATTTAAACCACCAAACTACAATAAAAATAGGACTGGATTTATTGCACTGTGTTCAGGGCTTAGTTTACGTGAGATAGCAAACCTCCTCTTGTTTATATGATGGAGACATGACTTCAATTGTCTTTAATTACATCAGACTGTTCTCCTCTCATACCGCTAGCCACAGTGATCTTAAAATTGTTTTCTGGGTGCTTTTTTATCCTTGTACCTGCCTTCTATCAAGTGCTCCCACTGCTCAGACTCAGTCTGTTCATTCCCCATACTTTGGACATATCCTGTACCTTATGGTGTAAACTGTACAGGGACTGTGTTTCAGGCAACTATGAGGGTTCTTTGTGCATCCCTTTGGCTTAAAGCTATAAGGACAATTCTAGTATGGTCCAAATGTTGCCTCTGTTGTCTGATGTAGCCACGCATATTATAGCAGGGGCATCCTATACTCTTCATCTGGTATTCGCATACTCCTCTGTATTAGTCCCTGGAGAGTTACCACCAAAGCCAGTCTGGGATCACCAAGCCTACAGCCCCTGTTCATACAGCTACTTGTACATACAACTTATGTTTGCATATGAGCAGACAGCTGACAGTGACCACCATCTCTCTATCACCCCCCCCCCCCCAGTGTGAATGAGCAAGCAAAAATGTTCATTCTCGTCATTCTGGCCTGGCATTTCTAGCACGTTACCCACTAGCAAAACTGATTTCATGTTCATATAGTCAGAGCTCTATACCTCTATGTCACAGAGCCAGGCATTCTGTAGAAATATTATTTTTGATAAATGACAGTCTCACAATAACGTTTACTTAACCTGCTCATCTTCTCTACCAAATCAAATTATTAGGTTGTGTGTTAGCCTAGGAAAGTTGGACGTGAGAGTTTTTAGTAAGTATGTACAGGTTCATAGGTTGTTACTAGGCTAATGACCATTAGGGCTTTATAAGCCCAGCTGTGCACCCAACCCAATTTGTCCCTGAGTACCTTGGGCATCTAATAGGAGGGGGTATGTAACTAGGGAGGTAGCTAAGTGTTTTGTGGGGTTGTTCATTGGAGAACATTTTACTTACTGACAGCCTTCGTCCATCACAGACATGGGAGCCAGACTGGGGGGTGAATTTGCGATTTCCCATACAATGGTCAAGTATTCATTTGAATAGGGTCAGGGATGAACTCTACTTTACAGAGATGGCGAGCCTATTCCATAAACTAGGGATCATTTAAACCACATATCTGTCCCTCCAGCATGTTCTGTTTATGTAACACATTAAGTTCAAATCCTTGAATCTAGTGTTTCTAGTGCTGTTTTGCAAAAGATCCATCAGGGTTGGATCTGGCACTGCTTTATAAGCCAGGCATTGATTGCCTCTCAACAGCCTGTAGGACATTGTGTACAGAAACAGGGCCTTGCCTTTAAGAGATCCATGTAGGACAGGGCATTCTTGCCTTGGATTCTCCTGGTAAGAGGGCATTGTACTTAATAATGGGTCTGATAAGGGCTGAGTAGAGTGGTACTATAACTTTCCTGGACCTGTATGTCATACCCTTGCCTATAAGTTGGGTGAAATAAAATGATTTTCTGGGTACATGATAGCCAAAGACCAGATTATTCTATATATGTTCTTGGATCCAAAACTACAAGGTCGACTTCTTGGTGTGTTTTATCTGTGAACTAATTTACTTCGGTGAACAATTTCCTAAAGGAAATTATAATGCATTTCATGACATTTAGTTATAAATGATGGCTTTGGCACCAGTCATTTGACTGTATTAGACCCTGTTGCAAGATGATGATGCCATGGGGCAATCTATGATAGCCCCCAATTTACAGTCATCTGTGGACTTTGTGAGCTAAAGGCCTTTGACAGTAGCCTTGACATCCAAAAAAAAGATGCTAAAAAGGAGCAGGCCTATCATGGAGCCCTGAGGTACTCCACTGGTGACCAGACTCTTGGTGGAATGGTCTCATCAATTCTGCCTTCTTGGATCCTATCTGTGAACCAGCCAGCAGTGAGTTATGAAGGGATTTATGCCTTGTTCAAATAGTTTGTCAACAATGCCTGAGTGGGGTACTGTATCATAAAATGTGTTTTTCTCAGGGAAAGTGGACACAGTACCAGCCATAACACACACACAATTTTCCCATGTTGAGCATCAAACCTCCTACCTATACTGTTACATAATCTAGACAGCACAGCATTAGTCACAAGCACCACTGACAAGTCTGGCTGTATGTGTTACAGATATAGCCAGATAATGGAACCTGGACCTTCAGTAACTATGCATTCAAACTATAAAACAAAACCTCTAATACAGTTATACTTAGGCCCAAGTATAGCGAACTTTGATCTCTATGGAAGGGGTGTGTGACTATTGGGGAGAGATGGGTGAAGGCTGCCAGCTAGTCAAATAGAATTTGACATATAATTCTGGCATTTGTAAATAAATGTAAAATACAGGCATGTTTTTCTGAGTGTAAAAGAATAATGTGAAATGTGGAACTTCAAAATATGTGGCAATATTGTTTTTTACCTATTGTCAATGATATTGAACATCAACAGCTGTGGATTTACTTAGGTGTTGTGTTACTTTTTTTCCCTTGTCTTTTGCTACTTTATTTACTTGTTACCTTTTTGCACTCAGTACCAACTCATTTGCAATGTGCCGTATTCATGGGCACGGTTGTGAACTGATTTTTTGTTTGGCTATCCACCTTTTTCGCATACTTAGTACCTGCATGGCTTTTGAATGAAGTGCTGTATTGTGAATCTGGCGGTTTGTACGTTTTGGTTTAGACGTGTCTTTTACGCAATGCCTTGCTGTATTTTTTTTACTGAAACAGCTGCATTTTGACTTGTTTTGTACAAACTGCAGGAAAAACGCAGCCAAGCTAGAGTTTTTTACTGTGTGATACCTTAAACCTGGTAAAAAGGCAGTTTTTCTAAATGGTTTGTCTGTGTGTCCTTTTTACCCTTTGTTTTTTTTACTGATGTACTGCACATGTATATGGTACATATTTATGTGCATATAGGTTCATAGGTTCATAGGTTTATACTAGGCTATCTCCCCTAAGGCATTTATAAGCCTAGCCCAAATTTTTGTGGCTTACGACACCCCTTATATGAAAAAATACTGTGCCCATTAGTTTGTTGTGCCTCTGTCCAGCAGTGACACAGAGATGATTCCCGGGGTAAACCTACGATCTCCCATCCACAGGTCTAGATTTCTCTTGAACAGAGTCAGCGAGGTGCTCTGCCTCACATGGACTGGGATTTTATTCCACAGCATAGGGAGTCTCTGAGTGATAAATCTATCCCTCCAGCACGTCCTATTTATATCCGTGCTAAGGTTTAAGTCGCTTGCTCTAGTGGTTTTGGTGGATTTGGATTGTTTGAGGTGGAGCATGTCCATTAATTCCGGGTTGGACATGGCCTTGTATGTCAGGCACATGTCACCTCTGAGCAGACGGTATGCGACTGAATAGAGCTGGAGTTTCTTCAATCTGGCAGCATATGACAGATTTTGGAGTCCCTTTATCCTTTTGGTGAGGAACTTTTGGGGTCTCTCCAATTGCTGCAGATGTCGGGTGAGATACATCCCGAATGGGGCATTGTACTCGATCATTGGTCTGATAAGTGTAGAGTACAGGGGAACAATGACCTCACTAGATCTGGATGTGAATCCCTTCATGATCAGGTGGGCAATGTAGAAGGTCTTTCTAACCACTTTAGCAACGTGAGTGTCAAAAGAAAGGCCACTGTCAACCTGGGTCCCCAGGTCCCTGATAACCTCTTCTGTGCTTAGTGGATTGCCACCTATATGGTAGCTTGGGGTTACCTTGTTTTTCCCGAAGGGTATGACTATACATTTTTGGCGTTTAACTTCAGGCCATGGCTCTGGCACCAGCTATCTGTTTCTGTGAGTCCCTTCTGAAGGATATCCGTGTCCGATGCACTTTCCACTATGGCCCAGTTTGCAGTCGTCTGCAAACTTTGTCAGCCAAAGTCCTCCCATGTTGGCCTGTACTTCTGAGAAGTAGATGCCAAACAATAGGGGCCAAGGACCGAGCCCTGTGGGACACCACTTGTGACCGGCTTGGAGTCTGACACAGCGCCAGCAACTCTAACCCTGTGGGTTCTGTCCTTAAGCCAGTTTGCAACCCATCTTGTGACATATGGGTTTACATTTAAGCTGGTAAGTTTTTCTACAATACCCGAGTGGGGTATTGTGTCGAAAGCCTTTGCAAGGTCAAGGTAGGCTGTATGGACTGCCTTTCCTCATCAATGGCCTTGGTGACTGTTTCGAAGAAGTCGACCAAGTTCAAAAGGCATGATCTTCCCTTGACAAAGCCAAACTGGGTCGGGTCCAATGTCTGCAAGTCCCCTATATCTTTGTTTATGAGCTCCATTATGATCCTCTCCATAGCTTTGCAGACTAGATTTGTTAAGCTTATGGGGCGGTAATTACCAGGGTCCGTGAGGCCGCCTTTGTGGAGTGGGACCACAGTTGCCGTACGCCACTCCTTGGGCACGTATCCTGTGGTAAGGCTGAGATTAAACAGTTGCCTTATGTGCGGGTTTAATTCCTCATTTAGCTCATGTAGCACACAGCCAGGGACACCATCCGGTCCCATTGATGCTGTGTTTTTAGCTTTAGAGAGAGCAGCTTTCACCTGCGCATTTGAGATGTCCGGGAGGCTACACTCGGCTGGGATAGTTATCTCTCCTTTAGGGGAGTGGGGGGTGAAGTTTGCACTGAACCTGTCTGCCAGTATGTTGGCAATGTCTGTGGGTTCAGTGATTTTTGTATCATTTTGGACTAATTCTGAGCATATCTGGGAGTTTCCACCCAAGTTCCTAACATAGCTGAAAAAGGCCTTATGATTGTCATTTGAATCCATGGCAATTTTTCCCTCAAAATTGGCCTTAGTTGATTTTATGAGTGCTCGTATTTTTTACCAATAATGATCAGGGGTGACTTCCCTTTTATGGATTTTGTTCTATCATGTAATAGCTTTCTCCTCTTATTGTAAAGTTTGTTAATGGCTGGGGTCCACCAGACTGGACGTTTGCCCTTTGTGGAAAGGGTCTTGGTTTTATTTGGGATTGCCTGATCCATGCAGTCCTGGAGGTGTTCATAGAAGGCATTTGTAAGGGCTTCCGCAGCTTGGGTTGTGGTTTCCTCTGGCTCAGGGGCCTTGAAGGATACCACACCAGTCTTGAGTAGTGTGAAGTTTGCTTTAGAGAAGTTCTTCACTATGGTCTTTTTTGTTTGGGGTGGAGACGGGATGTGGATTTCCAGTGAGATTAGTTTATGATCAGATTTCACCAATGAGGGATATACTTCCAGTGTGGAGCATTTTGTCCCCATGTTTGTGACAATGAGATCTAGTATATTTTCTCCTCTCGTGGGAACAGTGACTAGCTGTTCCATGGTATTTGAATTTATGAACTCCAGGAACCGTTGGGCTAGAAAGTTAGGGCTTGAGTAATGTTCCCAGTCTATATTCGGGTAGTTGAAGTCACCCAATATAATGGTGTTTGGAGATACATTTATACCCTCCAGTGTCTTCAGGAAGGCTGTGTGGGGTTCCTGAGTTTGAGAGGGTGGCCTGTAGCATGCTACAATTTGTAGAGCAGTTTTGCCTATGGTTAGTTGCACCTGGATGGTTTCCGAAGCTTCGTGCGTTGCCACCAACCTGGAGGTGTGGGTATCCTTTATGAATATGGATACACCCCCTCCTTTTGTGGTGTGGTCTGGGTTTTGGGGCCAGAACGCATGATATGAGGTAAAACCTAATAGTGCCGGGGTGCTCTCAGGAGCCTTGAACCAGGTTTCAGTTACAGCACAGACATCGATGTTCTCTATACTGAGAAGGGCCTCGAGTGTGTGCATTTTGAGATTTAGACTTCTGGCATTGAGCAGCATTACCCTCAGTTTCTTCCCATTTTTGCTTTCCGAGTACATCAGTGCAGTGTAGCAAAATACAAGAGTGGGCATCTACAGGGGTCTATGATTCTTCATTTCTTTTTATTCATTTATTTACCAGATTTACCATAAAAACAAAACATTTATGAAGCACAGGGCTAAAACATGAGGAAAATTAGGAGAATTCTGCCAAAATGTGAACAGTTGAGACGAATGGTTACAGAAAGTAAACATTGTATCTAAACTGTCCACAGTTTTTCAGAATGTCATTGATTTTTTGTAGAAGGAAAATAGGGGAAGGGAGCTAAAGCACCATTATTACACAGACATTATTTAAGAAAAGTAAGCAATGTTTTTCTTAAACACTGTCCTTGAATAATAGCAATAACCAACTCCTGGATTTGAATATTACAGGATTAGTCCACTGTTGGCTTTGTTTAATCATTCACCCTTGTGATCAAGTCACACCAACTGCTAGCTAATCCTGTGATACCCACATTTGCTCATGAGTTATTGCTAAAATATAACTTGCTCAGTCTGTAAAGTATTTGTTCACTGAAATGATATACAATCACACATAGAAAGCTAGAATATATTAAAACTTTTGTACATGTCTGTCTTGGGCCTAGTTTGTGACTGAAATGGGTCTTTGACAACCCACCCACCCAGTTGATAAGTGTAAAAAAAACACAAATTACTTAATGCTAGACATGGGTCTCCTTTCTGCCTTGGAGCTTGACATTGTGTTGATACAGAAATGGGAATTTCACCCAGCATCCACAGGCATTAAAGAGAACCCATCCCAACAGTATGTGCTTCTGATTTCACCCTTACTATTAATTCTTCTGGAGAAATAGTCAGTATTTTTTACAATATTTACATGAATTATAGTCAGTAGCTCTCCACCTTCATAACCGTTTCCTACACCAATCAAAATAACACAAGCAATACTTATGCTAATGTAGATCTAATAGATCTGAAAACAGAGTTCACTAAATAATTTATTTTAGGAATCCATATCACATATAGTGTGACTATGTTGTTTACCTTTTTAGAGGAAAGTGCAGTTCCTGTTTAAGAAAATAAATTGCTAATATACACATTTGTATCCAATGAAGTAAATTAAGCTGTTCTAACCTTCATTTATATTCTACTTGACTTACTTGACCACAGGAACTAATCTACGGCTACAGCCCAGATATTGTATACTAGGAAACTGAAACACCACCATTACTATAAAACTAGCACATGTAACACTTCCCAGTGTCATTCTGAGCAGTTTAAAACAAGCACATTCTCCAGACAGCCTACGACACTATAATCACAGGGCTTTTTACGTGCAGATTGTTTTGTTAATTTTAATTCTACCAGGCCCTGTATTTTTTTGAAAAGAAGTAGTAAGGGTGCCACATACTAACTGAAGAGTAATTTATATTCCAGAGCTGTCTCTGCTAGCATGTCTGCTTAATTTTTCGCTCCACTGACTTACAAAGAGTAACAGCAGCTCTTACTTCTGCCTGAAACACCAGAATGACAGACTCCATTGAATGGCTCTAATCTGCTAATGGCCAGGCAGGCAGATGTCCCAGCAGCATGGTTATATGAGCTGAGTCAGTGAGAACAGATACACAGATGGCAGAGTAGATAGCTTCAAGTCACAGGGTGAGATAGCTATGGATGGCCAGCGATGCCAAAAAGCTCAAAATCAGTAAATGGAACATGAAAGCTTTATTGTCAAGTGCTGCCTGCCTCATTTATACAATAGTTATCTGAAGGTAAGAGTAAGCCTGGTGTAAGTTATTTATAAAAATATTTTAGTATAATAAACAAAGGACATTTAAGGAATATGCTGTTGGAGTCAGAGTTCAAATGAACACCAAACAAGGATTGCGGAATGCATGGTGTTCAGCAAACTAAAAACAACAATTTTATAAAAATGAAAGGCACAGGTAAAGCCTACAATCTCCAGCATGGATATTAATGTATGTGAATCACCTGTGTTACTTGTTGTGAGTTATGCCTCAGACAGCATTTTATGTAGTCTTATTTGCAAATGTGACATAGTCTGGAGCATGATTATTCACCGTTAAAGCATTAATATATGAAACAGCAGCAAAGTACAAACAGTAAACAGGGTGTTGTTAAAAGGAATACAACAATAAGGATTCATACATGTCAGAAAAGTAGCATTGAAAATAAAAAGTAAATGGAAGACAGAGAATCAGCTAGATGAACAGAATGTAGTCAAGCTAGATGTCACTATCAATGTTGATGTGAGAACAGTGGGATTCAAAGACACGTATAGAAAAGGGAAGTGGAGCAACCGTATGGCAAGGGAAAGAATAGCTGTTGTATTCAGCTGTTTGGTAACATTGAAGGACAAAATGAAACTTGTAGCAAATAATTCATTGAATGGCCATAGCTGGCCAACATCGCAAACATAACCAACCAAGATGGGCTCTGCACCCCCCCATCCCCCTAACTATATATAACAACTCCAAGATCACCCTACAGTAGAGAGTAGGGCAAATTTAAAAAAGGTTTCCTTGGCTTACCTTATGCATCATGGTATTTCCTGGTTGTTGTCCAACTATGGTCATTCGATGAATCATTTTTCGCTGTTAACCTTTTGGAGTACGTTAAACTTTCACTGTTTAACGTTCGATTATTAGACGTTCACTGCAATTTTTTTCAATGTGTGAACACAGAGCCATTAAATGTTATATGCTTTGTCTTAGTCTACACCAGTCAGACAATATAGTGTTTTCCTTATTTCTCCATTTTTAGCTCCCCTCCCCCAACTCTTTTTTGTGGTTACATCAACCCTTTGTGGAAGACTCAGTTCATTCAGCCTGGTCAAAATTGTCTTTGTTACATTAAGCAAGGGCACAATACTGCATATGTAAACTAGCGAGGGCTGCTGTTGGAGAGATTCGCAAACTTATGGACATGCTAGGGCAAGAACCATTTTACAAGTGTGAATGCAAAAATGTAAATTCTTGGCAATTCTTCTTGCACTTTTTAACCTGCGCCTATTTTTTCCTATTACAGGTGCAGTTTAGCATACTTGAATTCTGGAGAGCTGGGGAGAGTTTTTTCCACACTACCTACATACTGCCTCGGGGTATAAAAGAGTGGTAAAACAATTAGGAGTAATGACTATATCTCTATGCTTCCCACTTAATTGAGATGTTGTTATAAAGGGAGAAGGATTAATATATGAACTGTACAAATTGCACATCTGTTGACATATTTGAAATCTTTTTCCATCTTCACATCCTTCTATTATTATATCTCCAGTTTTTAATTATGGTAATTTAATTTTTTGTGTAAAATGAAGGGACACCATATAAAGAAATATACTAGATAGTCACAATGCTGAATATAGGCATCTTATCTCTGGGTCAGTTATTGTATTTTAGAGAGTATGAACATCATGATATAATTATATAGTGATCAAGGCCATCATATACATTCTTACATGTCTATAACAATGCACTTACTAGAATTCTTTATGAGAAATATATAATTACTGCACACACACACACACACACACACACACACACACACACACACACACACACACACACACACACACACACACACACACACACAGACACATATATGGGTCCCAGGAACTTTAATCAAACAATTTAGCTGACTAAATGGATGCGCGACTTGCATTCAAGATCAACAATACTTAGGTAGCGGAATTTACCCTTCTCCCTAAGGACTGTGCAATCCTGGAGTTAGAATATATAATTAGCAGGGGGTGTGGAGGTCGCAGGTGGTCTTGCTCACCTGCAAAACATGACGCTTGGTTTGTTTTTTTGGGGTGGGGGGGTGCATGCACCAAGCATTTAGTCTCGGTGCAGGAGTAGTAGCGAGTTGACTTACATACTAAATCAGTTTGTGTCGACATTATGTATGTTGACAAAAGTAGTACTAGATGGATTTAAACAGATCCAGACATGTAATTATATCATGAATTGTCAATGCTTTAAATGATCGACACAAATCAGTCAAATCAACGCAACACAAATTAACAACACACTGTGCATCGATAAAGGAACAAATTTCTTTTTCCAAGGTACAGACTATAATCCTGCCACACATTATGCTGTAATTTATCTGAATAGTGGTAGCTCTGTGGAAAGGTTTTTCATAAGGTAAGGTGCATGTTTACATTTGGGGCATGTGCAGGGTTAGGGTTAACAGGCATTACCAAGGTAGGGCAGGGGGGTGAGAAGCCCCACTGCCCTCCTTAGTAATACATGCTAACCCTAACCTGCACCTGCACCTAACCCTAACTCACCACATGTCTGCATGACATGACTGTGATCTCTGTGTGCACTTAAGGGAAATTGTACTTTACTGTGTGTGTTAGATATCCTTTCCTCTTCTAGGAGATGACCTCCCTGGTGTTATTGGTGAGGATTGAGGCTCCTTGATTGCTGGGCCAGGGCACAGTCGTCACAAGTGTTTGACGTTGGTGGGATCTACTACACATACTAACTGGCTTGTAGTGGTGATGGTAGAGCGAAATCCTGTAGCTTATGTACAGTGATCTCTAAAAGTGGTTTGTGCTCTAAAACAGCCATGCAGTTTATACTCAGAGTTCAGATCACAATTGTTTTATTTCTTTTGTTAGCTTAGTGTTAGTCAGGGTGAGCAGGCAGCATGTCAGCAGAAGAGTATGGAAAACTGACAAGGAGCCAGCTGGTGGAGATATGCCAGGCTAGGGGACTGGTACATAGAAACCTGACTAAAGCAGACCTGATTGCAGCCTTGGCTACAGCTGCATCAGAAAACAGCAGCCTGGAGGACAATCAGACTGACAGTGGAGATACAATATCCTCAGAGAATGGACAGCTCAACCTTTGTGCAGTGGACTTAAAAATCTAGCTGGAGCTAAAGAGACTTGAGTTGGAGGCCAGATGTATGGAACTAGAAGCAGCCAAGAAAATGAGGAGTCTACAAGCTGAGGAAAATAGATGGCAGAGAAAGCATGAGAGGGAAATGGTGACTCTTCACCAAAGTCATGAAGGTAATGGGGAAGGGAGTAACCGGACCCCAGAAACACAAAAGGTCAGTAAATTTCTTTCACAGTTTAAAGAGGGGGATAATTTTGATAGCTTCATTCATATGTTTGAGTGGGTATGTAATCAGTATGAAGTTGACCAAAGGCTCTGGGTACGGTTCCTGACTCCCTTACTCCATGGTAAAGCTGTAATTTCTTTAGCAAAAATTCATAACACTTAATGTTTTTATTATATTGTGGTAAAAAGACATTTATTAGAATGTTTTAAGCTAACACCTGAAATGTATAGGAAAAAGTTTTGTGAGCATAGACGCAAGGCAGATGAAAATGTATGTGAATATCTTGTTGAACTGAGCACTTATTTTCATAGCTGGGTGAGTGGATGTCAGGTCACCACTTTTGAAGGGCTGGCATACCTTTTGGTAAGGGAACAAGCCCTTAGCACTTTGCCTGAGGACATGAGGATCTGGTTAGCTGATAAACAGTGTGCTACTTCAGAGGAGTTGGGGAAGAAGGGAGACCTATACCTAGCAAGCATGGCAGCCCTGCACAGGAAAGGGATCCCCAGTACTGCTCATGCGACTAAAGGAACCCATGGTGGACAGCACAGACTGCCCCAACAGAATCTCCCAGTAGCAGGGGAAACCACTAGTCCAGGTTCACATCCAGGACCTAGGGTGAAATGTTTTGAATGCAACCAGTGGGGCCATGGGGCATACAGATGTCCACGGAGGCAAGGTGGGGAACCAAAGGTAAGGGAACCAGTAAGTGTGAAAGACAAAATGCCAACAGTGGGTTGTCTTGAGACAACAGGGGTATGGAACTACCATCCTGCAGATGTCCTGAGAGGGAAGGATTTAGATGAGGCAATACTATGTACTTATGCAGTTGCATGCAGTGAGGCTAGGAGACAAGCATGTGGGTCTGGTAGCCTGGGGGAGACCCAGACAGACCGCATACTTGCAGCCAGGACTGCTGAGGTGGTTACTTCAGGGAGTGAGCTACGCTGTAGCGGTGAGACTGAATGTGAGCCATAGCTGCTTGTGGGTACTGATGTTCCCTTGGACAGGGTAACTGCAAAGGTAAAGGTGTGTAGTAGTACCCAGGCTGACAGTGAGGCACCACTGTCAGAGAATGCCAGACTTCCTGTGGAAGGGAAGCTGGGAAGGGTTACAATGATAGACTTGAGACAGGCTCAGCTCGCAGACCCTACATTGCAAGGCCTGAGGCAGGTAGCTAGGGAGGCACCTGATTCTCAAGGGAAGGGGGAATCTGTATACTAAAACAAAGGGTTACTGTACAGAGAGTGGACCCCTGAGGGAGGGCTAGAAGGTGAGAGAGTACAGCAGATTGTAGTGCCTAGAGCTTACTGGCACTTCTAGCTATAGCCCATGATATTCCCTTTGCAGGTCATATGGGCATAAAACATATAAAGAGGTGTGTTATGCAAAACTTCTATTGGCCTGGAATGTCCAGAGATGTAAAGGGTACTGCAAGACCTGTGGGCAGTGCCAAAAGGTAGGCAAGGCAGGAGACAAGGTGAGAGCTCCTTTGATGCTTTTTCTTGTAATTGAGGAGCCATTTCAGAGGGTAGCTATGGATATTGTAGGTCCTCTGAGTACCTCAAGTTCCACAGGGAAAAAGTTTATCCTAGTGACTGTAGATTATGTTACATGATACCCTGAGGCAGTGGCTTTGTCCTCCATCGAGGCAGAGAAGGTGGCAAATGCTTTCCTAGACATTTTCAGCAGGGTAGGTTTCCCAAAGGAAATACTGTCTAACAGAGGTGCCAATTTTATGTCAGACCTGCTGGCTTGTCTGTGGATGTCCTCTGGGGTGAATCATATTAAGACCACCCCCTAACATCCTCACACTAATGGTCTTGTTTAGAGGTTAAACTCTATAATCAAGTCCATGCTGTGGGCATTTGCAGATCAGTTTAAGAGGGAGTGGGACAAATATTTGCCCCATCTGTTATTTGCTTACAGAGAGGTTCCCCAGGAATCCACGGGTTTTTCACCCTTTGAGTTGCTGTATGAGCATAGGGTGAGGGGACCACTAGATTTAATTTGAGATGAGTGGGAAGGTGAGTGCGAGTCTCACAAGGAGTCTGTTGTGGCAAATGTCTTGAACCTCAGGACAAGGGTCAGGGTACTCATGGGCCTGGCCCAGGAGAATCTGACAGAAGCCCAACAACAGAAAAAGGTGTGGTATGACAGGAATGCTCATTCTAGAGAGTATGCTGTAGGGCAGCAGGTGATGGTTCTCATTCCTGTCAGACACAAAAAGTTGCAAGCAGCTTGGGAGGGACCCTATCTGGTGGTAAGAAAGGTAAGTGATGTTAACTACATGGTGGAAGTGCTAGGCAGATGGCAGGGGCACAAATTGTACCATGTTAACATGATGAAACCTTACCATGATAGGGAGGCCCTTGTGCTGGGCAATTGTTGTGGATTTTGGGAAGAGCCTGACAGAGATCTTGTGACTGATCTCCTCAGTGAGGCTCGGGCTGATACCTCGGTGGAAGGGTTAGCAATGTCCCAGCAGCTATCTCTTACCCAGGTTGAAGAAATCCAAGCAGTGTTGCTGGATTTTGGGAGCATGTTCCCCAGGAAACCAGGGAGCACTCACCTGGTGCAGCACCAGGTGGATACAGGACCCCAAAGCCCCTTATAGGGTGCTTGAGAGAGTCAAACAGACTTGGGGGGGGGAGGTACAGGAGATGTTGGAACTAGGGGTGATTCAAGAGTCCAACCGTACCTGGGCCTCACCAGTGGTGTTGGTGCCAAAGAAGGATGGCAGCACCAGGTTCTGTGTGGATTACAGCAAATTAAATAGTCACACAGAGGCAGATATTTACCCCATGCCTAGGACAGCTGAGGCCCTAGAGCAGCTGGGTGGGGCTAAGTACCTTGCAACCATTGATCTTACCAAAGGTTATTGGCAGGTGCCCTTGACTCCCAGTGCTAGAGAGAAGTCAGCCTTTGTGACTCCTTTTGGCTTGTATGAGTTCATAAAGATGTCCATTGGGATGAAGAATGCCCCAGCCATGTTCCAGAGGCTGGTAGATCATATCTTAACAGGAGCAGGAGGGTTTACCCTTGCTTACATGGATGATATTATCTACAGCCATTCCTGGCAAAAGCACCTTCAGCATGTCAGGGAGGTGCTGGGCAGACTACAAAGGGCAGGTTTGACCATTAAGCCGAGCAAATGTCAGGTGGGTATGGCAAAGGTCTCCTACCTAGAACATAACATGCGGAGTGGTATGATAAGGCCAGAACCTGCCAAAGTGGAAGCTATTCAGGCATGGCCTGCACCTGTTACCACAAAAGCAGGTGAGGGCATTCTTAGGGACAGCAGGGTACTACAGAAAGTTTGTTCCCAATTACAGTACCATAGCTGCTCCCCTTACAGTCCTGCAAAGAAAGAACAGGCCAGATAAGGTAGTGTGGACCCCAGCATGTGATCAGGCATTTCAGAAGCTTAAGGAAGCTTTGGGAGGACCCCCTGTGTTAGCCATTTCAGACTACAGCAAACAATTTGTTGTGCAAGTGGATGCTTCAAACTATGGGGTGGGGGCTGTACTCAGCCAGATTTCTTCAGAGGGAGAAGAGCACCCAGTGGTTTATCTCAGTTGTAGGCTCCAATCCAGGGAGGAATGCTATGCAGTTATGGAAAAGGAATGTCTAGCCATAGTTTGGGCACTACAAAAACTTCAGCCTTATCTGTATGGAAGAAAATTCACTGTGATGACAGATCACGACCCCCTAATGTGGTTAAACAGAGTCAGTCAGCAAAATGCCAAGTTGCTAAGATGGAGTCTGGGGTTACAAGCATATGATATGTCAGTCCAGCACCGCAGTGGGAGTAGCAATGCCAATGCAGATGGGCTCTCAAGACAGGGAATGGGGTAAGGTACACTGAGATAGACCTGACACTCTCAAGCGACGTTTCTCAAGGGGCACTTGAAAAACTTGCTTGAGTTCCCCGGGGGGGGGGGGTGACGACTGGGGAGAGATGGGCAAAGGCTGCCAGCCTAGTCAAAAAGAATTTATTACATAGTTCTATCATTTGTATAAATAAATGTAAAATACAGGCGTGTGTTTTTAAATGAAAGAAAAACACTATAAAATGTGAACTTCAAGATTGTTACAACATTGCCCCCTTTCTGTACAGCAAAACTAAGTCAAGCCTTTCAAATGTGTCTTTTGAAATTGAAATGATTTTATGACATTCTTTGATCTTTAAAGCTGGTTCCGGTCAGGCTGGCTGAAGACATTCTGTCTATTGTGTTAACTAAGGACTAATTGCTAGAGTGTGTATGTGAAATGCCTTTTAGTGTTGTTTTCTCCTGTGCAGGTGTTAGCTTGCTAAATAATGCAGTTTCTATTAGCCTGGGAACTCAGAGCAGGTGTCAAGATGATGCAATATGAATACCAGGAAAACCTAAGTGTCAACATGATGCAATCTGTGGAGGACCCAGATACATGTTTGTTAGTGATGTTTTATAAACTGTGTCTCAGAGAGAGATCAAGAGCATTTTAACTTTGGACATCTAACCCAGCACTGCTTATGCTCTTTATGTATGTAAGTAGGATTGTAGCACTGTGTTTTCTCTAAGATTAGCTAAAGATTAGAAAGTTATATTAAGTATTTTTCTGTGTAAATCAGGCCTGTCCTACTGTATTATTTTAAGTTTCTGTGTGATCTGTGAACTCTTAGATATATCTGTGGTGTAGTAGTTTTGTGATGTGTTTTAATTATTTATTATTAAATATTTTTAAAACCTTATACCTGTGGCTGTTTTTTGTAGAGATAAATTATGCTTTAGAGTACATTATATATTTATAGAGTTTACTGTCTAAGCCCTTCCAATAAGCCTTAGACTGAATAGTCACATTACCATTGGATATTAAAATTGCACAGTAATAATTGGACACCCTTTTAAGGGCCTTTTAGTAGCTGATGTTATTAACTGGGTGGTGGCAGTAATTACTACCGTATAGTCTGGGTAAAGGGGCACAGTTGGAGAATCAGTGTCAGCCTTTCCCAGGAGTGGCTGTGAAGTTGTATAAATACTTATCTCAAAGTGTGTGTGTGTTGTGTCAGCTACTTGGCAGGGACGCGAAGCACTGGTTGGACAGAGAGGGTACTGGAGGTTTTAGCTTGCCTAATTAGGCTGAGACCTGGACCCCATAGCTGTGCCAGTGGGTAGTCTTATTGGGGACCTGGTGAGCAAGGGAGCAACCAGCCCCAGACTGACTGTGATCTCCGTGTGCACTTAAGGGAAATTGTACTTTACTGTTTGTATTAGTTATCCTTTCCTCTTCTAGGAGATGACCTACCTGGTGACAGAGGTGAGGACTGAGGCTCCTTGATTGCTGGGCCAGGGCACAGTCTTCACAGGTACATATAAGTCAAAGCTTTTTTGGTGCACAAATTCATCCCCTTAAAAAAAGCAAGAATACTTTTTGGTGTTTTTTTTGTGGGGAAGTGTTTATGTGATTTGAGCTTCAGCTATGTTTATCTGATAAGCTTGGATTTGTAGAGTTTCATTAGTGATACACAAACACACACACACACACACACACACACACACACACACACACACACACACACACACACACACACACACACACGAAACAGAGCAGCAGAAGTACCAGTCTTAGAAGTCAGCATTTTTATTACAGGAAGAACTGAAATTGCAAGTGTTTTTTTAGATCTACCAACAAATACATAGCCTAAACCTTACAGTACCTTTCAATAAGTCTGTTTGTATGTCTATCTGTCTCTCTGCCTCTCTCTGTCATTCAGTAGTTCAGGACTCTTTAAACAGGAATAAAAGTTATTTATGTCAGTAGTTACAAAGCTTTTGGTCTCATGTGCGTCACCATTTGGCAGTTTCAGCCATACTTTACTACAGTTGACATTAATTTCATGCTCATTAGACAGCCTGTTAGCCCTTGACAGACTATCCACAGTACAATGTGGTAATCTGACTAGTGCCATTCTTGAACCATCTGTAATCCATTTAAACTTCTTCTTGCCTTCTCCATTCTTTCTATCATTTTTCTCAGGCTTGGGTCTTGGGCAGCTGTTCATATCTGAAATGTTCAGCCTCCTCAAACTACACTACAGAATATGATGGTTGCATTAGGATCTGGAAACAACATTATGGGTTGCTGTACTCACTGTTTTGACTCCTCGCCTGTCACCATCTGAAGTCATTTCATCACTGTTTCCATTACTGTCTTTGTAACTCCAGTATTCTGTAAGACGATATCCTTTATCTTGGACTTGTTTGAATATGTTGTAAAATTTGACTAATTCTACCCAGCAGGCATGCGTTGTTCCTTAAATGAAATTCTTTCATTTCCTGTTCCTATACCTTCAATAGTGTATCCCCTACCTGAATTACAGCTAGTGAGATCACTTTTCTTTCCTCACTGTAGTTACTAAACTCTGCTAATAAATTAACTGCAGAGGTTTGTAGTTTTTTCCATGGATTCAGAAAGGTGATATGATATGTCTGTTCTGCCCTTCTCTTAACAGTAGCTTTTTTATGACTTAAAACTGACCCAATAATTTATCCAAAAGTTGTTTTCTGCTGAGGTGTTTTTAACTAACACCTTGTCCCCAATGTTAAATTCACTGTTTCTTTTATTTCTATCTAGTAGTTGGCACAAAGGATTAAGGCTGTGAGCTGTAGTTCCTGTGGAACAGGATGTGATTACGTCAGCCCTCATTTGCCTGTGTGACCTTAAGCAATTCATTTCACAAGACATTTCTCCTAGGTTACCCATGAAAATGTTAACAAATGGGTATTATTGGCTGGAGGTGGTGAAATGGTTAAGGCTGGTAGCTTTAGTTCCTGTAATACAGGGTTTGATTCCCGAAGGCCCCATTTGCCTTCTGTATATGGCCTTAACCCGACATTGCTGGGTTACCCCAGGAAAGGGACTGTTTGTCCAATGGACTTACCTGGTTAGCAATTAGAATTATTATTATCATCATTATACTCAATTTGTTGTGCAGACTATAGGCATCATCACCCACAGCCTATCTTGTAAACTCTAATAGTATTCTATGACACTTGTTTTTTCTTCCCAAGTTTCTTTGTCAGTGTGTAACAGTTCATGAAGGTACATGCCATATAATAACTCAAAGGGATAGAGTGCTCTGAAATTTGTGGCACATCTGTAATTTAAATGGAAGGTACAGTATTACCTGATCACAGTTTTTGCTATCTTCCTCAATAACTTTTCTCAGCATGGGCTTTAGTGTTCATTTAAAGCCATCTACTAACCCATCCATCTAGGACAGTTTTACTGAGGTTTTGAACTGCTTGACTTTAAAGCATTAGGACAGTTCCTGCATTATTCTAGGAATAAATAGAGTCCCTTTGTCTCCATACTCTGGAAAATAACAAGACAAGCTCATTTGCCATGGCTTTAGCATTAAACTTATAGAGAGGGACTGCTTCATATTACTTAGCTGCATAGTCAAAAATAACAAAGATATATCTTGAAGACCGTTGCTGGATTTTACCAGTGACCCAACAATGTCCATATTAATGGTTTCAAGTGACCCCTCTATGATAGGCATTAAAATCAAAATATTTTTAAAGCCTATGTGTGAATTTCTCTTCTGGCATTAATAACATCCATCCCTGAAGTTCTCAACTTTTGTCATTATTCTTGTCAATTAAGATCTCATTAGCATCCCTGCTTCAGTCTTATCCATTCTTAGGTATTCTGTTCATACATGGCTATGTACTAATCTCATTGTGATGAGGAGGTAGGAGGTACTGCCAGCCATACCAGGAGAAGTAGGGCAGTGGATGTATGACTTGTGCCAGCACAGCTAGCTGGAATTTTATAAATAATTAAATGTCATTTGTATGCCAAGCTGATTAGTACAGATGCTTGTGCTGAAAATTTATTTGTGAGGTTTGCTTGTGTTAAAATGTGTCAACAGTGCACATTGCTGGAATAAAAAGAAATGTACATCTATTATTGTAACTGAATGAAATGTATATGTTTTAATAGCCCATCAGTTGATCTTAATAACTATCATCCTGTTGCAATTTTGTCACCACTATCAACAATTCTAGAAAGAGTAATTCATAAACAGGTCTCTGAATACTTACTCAATAACAAACTGCTAACTAATACCTAACATGGGTTCAGACTGTTCCATAGCACAACAACTGCACTAATGGCGTTTACTAATATAGTCAACCATCACAGGAGCAACAATTACTATGTCTCATCTATCTTCCTAGATCTGTCAAAGGCCTTTGATATGGTCTCCCATGCTAACCTACTAAACACTCTCTCAGATCTACATTTCTGTAACTCCACCCTAGCTTGGCTCAAAGATTACTTTACAGGGCGTGAATAAGCAGTCTCATGGCAGCAGACCTTATTTCTCCTATATTACCAGTGGCTCTTGGAATATCCCAAGGCTCTATCTTGGGCCCACTTCTGTTCACTATATTTACTAATAACCTCCATCTTGCAACCACACATGCTTCACTCATCCAATATGCAGAGCACTCAGCTGTGATTTGCTCTGCTCCCTCCTTACCTGATCTTCAGACTCTAACTCAAAAAGCCTTTCATGAAGTTGAGTCCTAGCTCACAAATGCTCATCTAATCTTAAACCCTAAAAAAACAAAATATTGATCTTCTCACCAAACAAAACTCTTCTCTCCTCTAACACCTTCTATATAATCTCACATAACAATATCATCATAACCCCCTCACTCCACACTAAACTATTGGGAGTTGAAATAGACCAAAAACTTAAATTTGACACTCACAATTCCCAGACAGTTAAAAAAGTTCATAAAAAACTCAGTACCATATACAGGAACAAGCACTACTTCACCACAAATACCAAAAATAGCCATTGCCCAAACCCACTTACTTTCAACATTACTATATGCAGCTCCAATTCTCACTAATCTTAAGAAATCTGACATACATAAACTTGAAACCTGTTACAATAAAATAGCTAAATATGCCACAAACCTACCAGCTAGACCACACCACTGCCTAGCACTCAAGCAACTAAGCTGGTTAGAGCTCCCCCAACTCCTTCACCATACACAACTCACAACTGCCCATAAAATCCTCTCTGATCCTGAAAAAATACCTGCCCCTCAAATACTTCTTCAACCCTATGCTACTAGCAGACCTCTCTAGTCCACCAACAAAAAAATCATAAAAACTGTACATCCAAAAATCAAACTGGAGATTCACACTTTGCAAACTATATAGGTAAGATCTGGAATTCCCTGCCAGCAAAAAAATTGTACATCAAAAAATCAAACTGCTACTCTCAATGCCACAAAATGTGGTCGAGAATAGACTTCTTTTTAATATCAGATGTTTTCATCAGTCTGGACCCAACTTTAACCATACACACGAGGTTTTTATCAGATCATTCCAAGATCACCTTAAATATCAACTGTGATAAAAAGTCTTATACAATGAACCGAGGTTACAACTGGTCTTTAAACTCAAATCTGCTCAATAAAAAAGATGTAATAAAGGATATAGAAACTGTGCTGAAAACATCCCTATCTAATACTCCTAACTCTCAATTACCTCTGGATATTGAATGGGCTGCGACCAAAACATTGATCAGAGGCATTTTCATTAAAAAAGCATCGCACTATAAAAAAATGCAACTAAAAGCTGAACAGGAGCTGAAAAACAAAATAGACTCTCTTGAAAATGACTTACTAACCAACCCCACGACACAAACAGAGACGAATATGCTTAAACTACAAAAAGATTTATATCTTTTGCATGCCAATAGCCTCTCTTTCCAGGAAACTAGAATCTTAGCTAACTATGCAAACAAAATCCAATTGCCACCTCGAGCACTAGCCAGAATTATAACCCAGACTAAAACCTCCTCACAAATACCCGAAATAAACTACAGGAACAGACACTGTACCAAAAATGAAGATATTATTAAAACCTTTGAATGCATATACTCTCAGATCTATGGAGAACAACTATATTTGCCTCAAAAGAGCAAAGAACCCTTTTTCTGCAAAATCTGATCTTTCCTAAGCTGGACCTTGACCAACAAAAAAAATTAAGCAAACCTATTTCTACCAATGAAATAATCTCAACAATTCAACAACTGAAAGCACACAAGGCTCCAGGACCGGATGGTCTCACTGCAGAATTCTACAAAACCTTTAACCCCTTAGTAGCCCAAATTCTATTTTACACCTTGAACTATATAATAAACAATAAAATAAATTGTTATTCCACCTGAAAATGGTTAAGAAATTACTTACAGTTTCAGAGCAGTCCTTGGTCAATTGTGATTGTTTCTCAAACACTAACTTGTCTTTGCTTTGGCTCATTAGCAGCAGTACAAAGAACTGCCTGTTCACACCTTTGTTCTCCCCTCCCCCTTCCCTGTTTATTACCTTAAGACAATCCCAAAGTTAATACATATTACCTGTGGCAGGCACCATTTTTTAAAACTACAACCACTCTTGTAACTATCATATGTTCATTCATCAATTAACTCTGTTACCTGATTGTTTCCAGCCCCCTCATAAGAGCAACTAACAGGGTATCTACCCGCTTCACTCCCCACCCTGCCCCCTATTCCCTCCCGCCCCCAGTGGTCCCACCTTTATTACACTCACAAACCCCTCCCATCTTTCCAGTAGCCAACCACAGCGCTAACCTAACACTACCTCCTCCATCTTTCCACTACTGTCACACCTCCTCAACTAACATGTACAAGCATACCTTACCTATGCTCACTGCATGCACTGTCGTTGCATATCTTACATCCTACCAAAGCTCTATCATTCCCACACTCAACCACTACCACTGTACTACTACTCACACCACCACTCATGTCTCACCCTCACTCAGCTCCCCTCCCACCAACTCAAGAACCATCCCTATGCACCCCCCACATATTCTACCAACTATATTACTCAAACATAAAGCATCCCTACAACTTAACATAGTAACCCTCCCACCATACCTATTACCCAAAGAGCACAATCACAAAGTTTCCCTTATAAACAAACACATTCAAAAACTGAGAAAACTAATAACCTCATGCATATCAAAACTAGCCCTAAGTGGAGATATCCACCCCAACCCTGGCCCTACTGTCTACAACCCCAATCCTCATAATCAGACTAGAAACCACAACTTCTCCCATATTACAGACAATAGAAAGCCAAATGACTTCCTTCTACTAAGCCTAAATATTAGAAGTATATCCAACAAAGTCCATGAACTCGATGCCACCATAGACTTGTACTCCCCAGATATAGTCATCCTGACAGAAACCTGGCTAAAACCTTACATTACCAGTGAGCAAATACTCCCTACAGGTTATGGCATACTAAGAGTAGACTGGCTAAACAATAAAGGAGGCGGTTTAGCTATAATATTTAAACAGCATCTAAACATCCAGATATTAAAATCATCAGCTCCACAAATAGGCAATGAAGAAATAATATATACCAACCTCAAAATAAACCAAAACAAAACCATCAACATAATTGGATGCTACTTCCCACCTAGCAAAAACATCCCTCCACTAGAAAACCTCCTCAGCTAGTCTACCCACCATCTCCCCCAAGAAACTATCATTTTAGGTGATTTCAATATTGACTGGCAATCCTGTTCTGGCAACCATCCAACCCATCATGTAAACCTTCATGGCTTCACCCAACTAGTCCAGTCACCAACCAGGATAAATAAAAACTCCAGCAAGCACACTACCCTGGATTGGATACTAGTCAGTAAAAGCCCCCAGTCATATATAACAGGCTGCTTTTCAGATAGCCTCAGTGATCACTCCCCAACATTCCTACTGAAAAAATACCTATACCAAGCTAAACCTGTCGTCTACCGTCAGATACATAAAAAAATAAACTTTAACCCACTCACATTCATCTCATCCCTCAAAGAATGTAACTGGCATCCTCTAAAGTACCTCAGTCTTGATGACGCAGTTGAATTTTTTAATACTACCTTCCTGAGCATCCTTAATTACCATGCCCTCATAAGACTTTCCAGAATCAAAGCACAACCCTCCCCATGGCTACAGAAAACCACTAAGTCAGAAATGAAAAACAGGGATAAAGCCTGGGAGCACTGGCTCAAAACAAAGACCCCATCAACTAGACAGAAATTCCTAGAACTATGCAATAGAGTCAAAAAGCTAATAAAACAGGACAAATTCCAATACTACCAGTCTGCCCTAGACTCCTCCGAACACAGCCCCAAACAATTCTGGTCCTCCATAAACTCCATCCTCCACCCTGGTAAAGTCAGTACCCCTCCTCCTAACATCTCTCACTCCTCAGAAAATATTGCTACCTCATTCAACACACACTTCACACAAACCATACTATCACTAGCTAAACAACACAACCCCCTCCCCTCCAATCCACACCTTCAACAACTAATCTCCCCACTGCCTTCTCTTTTTCTCCTGCACCTACCTCCAACATAAAAAAAACTCTTAACTAAACTTAAACCCACCAAATTAGCAGCAGACAACCTCCCAAGTGAATACCTATAAATTGCAGCTGATGCTCTGGCCTACCCAGTATCCATCTTGATTAACCAATCTCTGTCAGAAAGTTATGTTCCCACACTGTGGAAAATATTACATATAATTCCCCTCCACAAAGACGGACCCTCCACAGAACTAACCAATTACTGCCCCATAGCTATTCTCTCCCCACTCTCCAAAATACTAGAGAGATGCATACACTCTCAGGTCTCAGACTACCTCCTTACTAACAACCTCCTTTCCAATACTCAGCATGGTTTCCGACCAAACCATAGCACCGCCACTGCCTTACTCTCCTTTACTAACACTATCCTTCAGCATAAAAACAATGGCTATCTCTCCTCTGCTACTTTCCTAGACCTATCTAAAGCATGTGACATGGTCCCACACAAACAAATTATCTCTGTCCTCAATAACCTATCCTTCTCACAATCAGTCACCAACTGGTTTCAGAGATACCTGTCTGACCGCCAACAATCCGTTGTATGGCAGAATGACATATCTCCCCAACTACCTGTCTCCATAGGGGTTCCCCAAGGATCCATCCTTGGACCCCTACTCTTCTCTGTTTTCACAAATAATCTAGCCTCTGCCACCACACATGCCACACTCATACAATACGCAGATGACTCGAGCATCATCTGCTCAGCCCAGTCCCTACCCAAAAAGTCACACAGAAGCCTTTTCCACTGTTGAAACTTGGTTATCCGATGCCCAATTAATACTCAATCCAAACAAAACTAAACTACTCATCTTCCAACCCACTAAACATACTCAAAACAACTCTCACTTTAACATCACAGCAAAAGACAACACCACTATATACCCAACTGAACACACCAAATTGCTAGGAGTGGAAATAGACAATAAACTAAAATTTGACATTCACATATCAATGACCATAAAAAAGTCCACAAAAAACTAGGAGCGTTATACAGAAATAAGCATCTTCTCATCAAAGCAGCAAAGATTTCAATAGCAAATTCCTACCTTATCTCCACCCTACTTTATGCCTGTCCAATATATACCAACCTAAGGCAATGCTATCTAAACAAGCTAGAGACCTGCTACAACAAAATTGCCAAATTCACCACAGGGGCATCCTACTGTAGTCACCACTGTCTCTCACTTGCTGAACTGGACTGGCTTGAACTCCCTCACCTCCTTCAATGGTATCAACTCTCACTCGCCCACAAACTAGTAAATCATCCACTAAATGTCCCATTCCTCCAGAATCTACGCCAACCCTATCGCACCACCAGACCACTAAGATCCAGCAACAAAAATCACTTGCAGATCACTAAAGCCAATAACTCTGCTGGTGAAGCACTATTCTCTTGCACCATTGCCAAATTATAGAACTCCCTCCCACCCACAATTACCTCCATACCATCATGCACCCACTTCAAAACTTTACTAAAAGCGCACCTAAAAACATGCTGGCTATGCCCTTGCAACTCCCACTCTAATATCACCCACCCCATCCAACCACTACCTTTCTTTCCACTCCACTAACTACCTTGATTATAGCAAGCTCAGATGCTCGTAAGCCTAGTACTTATACAGCAGGAACTTCTTATTTTAACATTTGTTAATGTCTGTTATGTACTTCACAGATAAAGATTCTAGTTATCTACTGATGTACTATGTTCTTCATCTGTAAATATGTTGTAAGTAATTGCTATGCAAATTGTTAATTGCTATGTAATCCAATGTAACTACTGTCTGTTTATTTTAACTGTGGAGCCTTTCTCCCTGGGCCTCCGCTGAAAATGGACCTACGTCCAGTCGGACACTCCCGGTCAACAAATATAAATAAAAATAAAAATAAAATAAAATAAATGACATACACTTCAATGCCTCTAAAATGATCTTTATATTTAAAGAACAAGCAGACCCGAAAAACCTTGACAGCTATAGACCTATTTCCCTTCTAAATATAGATACCAAAATTCTAACCTCTATACTTGCGAATAGACTGAAAAACATCTTAAACAAAATTATATCCATGGAACAATCTGGCTTCACACCTCTCAGACAAACAAGTGACAATACACTAACACTAAATACCTTAATCTCTCTTGCAGGCCGAAACAACCCAAACATATATACTCTAGTTATTGATGCTCATAAAGTATTTGACAGGGTCAATACAGATTTCTTACTTCAAACACTACCATACTTTAATATACCCAACATCTTTATCTAGATCATTCATATACTCTATAGTAAACCATACACATCTCTATACATTAACAAATCTTGGTCAAATAGAATTCCAATTAAAAACGGTACCAGACAAGGATGCCCTCTCTCTCCCTTACTTTTTAACCTCTATTTAGAACCACTCTTCCTAAGTATTAAACAAAACACCTACCACAATCCACCAACAATTTTCAGCCTCAAAATTTACCTCTCCGCATTTGCAGGTGATTTGAATATTTACTGTACTACACCAATTTCAGATATAAACAAAATACTAAAGACTATTGAACAATTCTCAACTATGTCGAACTATCAACTAAACCTTAGCAAAACTAATATCTTTCCCTTAAACCCACCCAAACCATTCTCCCTTTTACCACTCTTAGGTTCGATCCAAGCTAAAGAACTAATCAAATATTTAGGTATTACATTCTCCCAAAATAATAAAGATCTTTATCAAAATAACTGTCGTGGTGGTGCTGCAGTAGCATTGTCACCTCACAGTAAGAAGTTGTCCTGTTCAATTCTCAGCTAGAGCGTCTTCTCTGTGGAGACATGCATGAATGGGCGTACCTTCGTTGAAGGTTGTGCGTCAGGGCCAGCAACCCGGCACTTGAAAATCTACTGCCAATCATTAATGGACCGGAGTTCTGCTGTGGCGACCCTTAACCGGGAAAAAGCCGAAAGACACAACATTAAAATAATATAACCCTAAAATGGCAAAATATCGTACTAGACCTTAAAAGATGGAGCAATTTAAAATGACCATTCTTTGCCAAAGTATCCATAATCAAAATGAAATACTGCCTAGACTACTATACATATTTATGACATCACAGATAATTATACCCAACAAATTTTTCAAACAGATTCATACCCTATTCGCTAAATGTATTTGGGAACCTAAAAAAAACAGGAGCTCCTATTTGAAACTAACAACACCTGAAAATAAAGGGGGACTAGCCCTTCCAGATTTCAAAACCTATTACTTAATCACCAATACAATCAGAGTAATGAGAATAGCAGAATATAATCCTTCAGATAAACTCTGGGCTCCCCCCTGGGTAATAATATATTACAGATATATCAAGGGCATAGGTATTAACCCTAAAAGCCTACCATTCCTAAATCCAAAGCTACTCCAATCCTCCAATCTTATAACATACTAGATTCCCTTAAACATGCCATCACATTAACACAAAAACTCTTCAAGTCTTTAAACCTGCAACAAGTAATGAAAGTATTTCAACCTCTTCATAATAACCCTAATCTTAAAATAAATAATCGAACCTTAAATCTGGTCCCTTACCCCCGATTATTAAGCAAAGCTATTCAATATATTTACCCATGCCTAAATAATTTAGTACAGGAAATGAGAAATCACTTAGACCTCCCCAAAGCATACCACATAATCCCTTGACAAATAAAAGAGCTGTGTTTCAGTTACCTCCAAGACATTAACATTACCAACAATGGCATCGCAATTGGCAACACTATTTGGAAAACCATTCTCTCCTCCAAGAAAACTATGGCAAATACTTATAAATTAATTGATGATATTAAATTTCAGAATGATATACTTTTCTCTGACTTTTGGCGGAAAATAAACCCAACCATCGATACCCATCAAATATACCAAGCTATCAACCTGACATTAAAGTCTATACCCCTTAAAAAACTAGCCTTTACCCAACTCATGATCAACAACAATACAGATTTTACACCCGCAATCTTACATAAACTTAAACCCTCAAAATCACCACTCTGTCCACACCGCAAAGATCATACTGCTGATTTACTTCATGTATTCTTGAGCTGTGAATGTGTTTATAGACTTTGGAACTCCCTTAAACTACAACTACAAAAATTGGTTACCAGTCATCCACACTAACATGGGAATTTACTATATTACACATACTCCCACATAACACTCCCAAGAATCAAGCTACTTTACTGATCACTGTTTTCCTCTTAATGAAACTGTATGTAGCATCTAAATGGCTTAACCCAACCGATATATCCTGGATGGGATTTAGACAAATAGCCATTAAACACTTATTAGCACACAAATTACTAATGGATAAAAAAGACAAAAATGTTAAAATCAGAGCAATTTGGGAGCAAATTTACAACATTATTCTTGTATAATTCCTACAGGAACATATAGTATTATACCAGAAACAAACTCCAAAATATTCCATAGGTGTAACTACTAAATGATTTTCCTTACTGTCTACTTCTCTTCTTTTTCTCTCCTTCTAGATACTTGTGATCTAACTGTATTTGTTTTTTTTTATGCAATTGTTATACTTAAATAACTGAAAGAGGAAAGCATCTATGTATATAGCATAAATATTTTAAGTTGACTGACCTACACATTATTGTACTAACTCTATTAGACAACACTACATTATGGTCAAGTTCTGATTGTTATGTTTCTATCTGTCAATACTGAAAATGATAAAAATTATTTGAAAAAAAAAAATCAAACTGGAGATTCACTCTTTGCAAACTACATAGGTAAGATCTGGAATAGCCTGCCAGCAAACCTTACCTCCTTAACATCCCTAACTCTATTTAAAACTAACCTAAAAACACGCATCCTTAGCAAGTGGCCTTGCCCTTGCTCTACCCCCAACTAATAACTATCTACCCTCATTCCATCTTACCTATGGAATGTTACATTATCTACATCTGACTGACTAAAGCAATAGATAACCTGTTTGTCTCATAATCTAACAACTAGCTTTGAGAGTGTTTATATTTATTTGGGGACACTGTGTAGGCCAGTCCAGAAGGCCTATCTGTCTTGGTCAACTACTACTTCCATTTACATTAGTATTGATATTACACAGTATAATTGGACACACTCTGTTAAGAGCCTTAGAGTAGCTGATTGTAGAGTGTCTGGTGGTGGTGATAACTACCATATAATCTGGGCAGAAGGGGACATAGTAGGTCCCCCCCTGTGCCAGCCTTTCCCAGATATATGTGTGTGTGTGTGTGTGTGTGTGTGTGTGTGTGTGTGTGTGTGTGTGTGTGTGTGTGTGTGTGTGCGCGTGTGTGTGTGTCAGCTACTTGGAGCAGGGACACCAAGCACTGGGCTTACACAGAGGGTACTGGAGGTCTTGGCTTGGACACTCAGCTGAGGACCTAACCCTACAGCTGTATCTGTGGAAGTCTTATTGGGGACCTGGATGGAGACAGATAGAGTGATCCAGACCCCGATAGAGTGATCCAGACCCCAGACTGAGCATGTTCCCTGTGTGCTCTTAAAGGAAATTGTGCTTGATGCACAGAGGTCTTGATCTGGAAATATTGAGTGTATCCATTTGTATTCCAAGTGCACGTCCCTCTACAGCATCAGTGGTGAGGTTTCAGGCTCCTTGATTAATGGCCCAGTGTGAGGACGTCACACTCATCATTAGATTTTTGAATGGCATGGATACCATAAGTTAGCATGCTATTTTTTCTGCCCTAATTTACCTTGTATATCAAGTCATTTTGTTACATAAGGTATGGGTAACAAGTTGGAACATCTTGCATAGATTCTCCCTCTACAGCTCTAACTATGTTTTCCTTTGCTCTACTCAAAAGTGTAAACTTCTTCTTGGCCCTTTTTAAAGTTTTAGCAGCTAAAAAGAAGGTCTGACAGCTCTGTGATTGCCTCTGTTTTTAGATGGAAGGTGTTACCTCATCTCATATCAACACAGATACTGGGGTCTCAGTGTTTCACTGTTCTCCTAGAAAAAAAAAAACAATCCATATCAGTATTCTTTAGTTCTAGTTACTATCTCATTTGCACTTTTATACTTTTTCCCCTTCCATCATGAATTTGATGCATAGATCCCTACCTCTTTTGCTCAATGTTCATATATTTTGCCTCTGCGTGAATATCATTAGGGGTTTCTTTACTGAAGTTCTTGTCTCTCAGTACATACTACACTCCCTTTTTTCTTTTCTTATATGTGGTACATCTTCTTTCTCAGAGTGGCTACACACCCTGTTAATGAGTGATCCCTTCTTTTTCTTCTGCTAGTAATTTCTGCTCCATCCATTACAGCCAGGAATGATACTTCTAATTGCTACATTATAAAACTTTCTGATTGTAATATTTTACAAGTAACTCATTCTCTTCTATAAGATTTTCTGTTGCAGGCTGTTTTTTCCATAAGTATATGGTACCATGTTTCTTTTAATGGTGTAGGCTCTTCTTCTGTCTGTATCCATAGCTAAATGTTGTACCTTTAGAGGTTTATATCAGTATGACAAGATCTTTGTTGGATTCATTCACTCTGATGATACATCTAGTGATTGTGCTATCCCTTTTCTATGTTAGGTTGAGGCATATTCAACCACTTGGTGGTAACCTTCCCCATTCTGATAGAGAAGGATTGCACGCTTTCACAAAGCTTTACACCATGGAAATATTTCCCTATTATCATGCCATGTATTAAATTCAGTACAGCAACAGTAAGTATTACCTTTCTGAACACATTTTATACTGCCAACAGAGTAATAGGATATGGTTTCTTATCTCCACAAATGCAAACTACAGTACTTCAACAGCTTTGTTAGTATTGATTTTCCTCCTAAATGCACACTGCTACTTTATCAGAATGACTGCTGCCTGAATCTAGCAGATTTTCCAGCCATCCCTTGTTGTTAAGACATTGTACTTAATTAATTTTTTCCGTAGCATTTAACAGAATGCAGTTTCAAACATTCTAGGAGACAGTTTGTCATATTCCATAGTATAAGAACATTAGTAACATGCTATCAGAAGTGTAATAGAGCTGCTAAGAAAAGTACAAAATATAGCAATTATATCTGTATACTTACAGATGGTACCATTTGCTTGTTATCAATGTTTGAGTAAGGTTTAACTACAGGTCTAGACTACTCAGTTCTAGACATAGTTCCATGGTATAACAGTTTTTCCAATAGCATAACAAAATGTGTACAATCTTACCTGGCCCATGGCCCAGAGAGATAAAGCCCTGAGTCAGCACAAGATGACCTGTATTCGACTAGTGGTATGGGAACTGTAGAAACTGGGTGGGTGTGGATGGGAATGAGTAGCCAGTGCCAGTTCAGCCATCCTGGTGGGAGGCTGGCAGCCTAGGCTCACTACAATAAGTGCAGTAAGATCTTCACAGCAAGTTGAATACTGTTAAGTCTGGATGCTAATGATGTCTGGAGATGTCATATATCTCACCCTCTTAGAACAAAAAATCTGGATAAAGCCTGACATAATGGTGGGACAAACACCCAAAAATAGGAACATGTTTTAAATATTGTTCTTATAAACTTAAAAAGTTGCTAGAGTAACAGGATTTGTCTTAGCACACATTTTTTCCTGTATGATATGAAGTCAAACTCAAATCTGTGTCATTATTTAGTGACTTCATTCCTCAGATTCTCAGATCATCCCAGTGAAAACCACATATTTGTATGAGGAATAGACCAAAAATATGATGCAAAAATGTGGACATTCTGTGAAAATCTGGACAGTTAATAGGTATGGGAGGTGTGTATGCACCTCCTGAAGGCAGTGAAAGGGGAGCTTATATGGCTACTGTGGGGTGCTGAGGTTTGGGCACATTCTGTGGTAACAACATGATGTTTCACTGGTGTCCTCAGTCCCCTCACTGCCCCTAGATTTGGGTCAGGCTTAGACTGGGGTAAGCCGAAGCAGGTCTGCTAGACTCAGTGAATGAAGGAAATAACTAGTGACAACAGATGATCAGCTGTGGGGAGGTAAGACAAAATGTGCAAAGTCCTTAATGTCAGTTTGACATTCCCACTTAAATTCATCAGTGGCTATCATTTCTATGTTATTAATATTTTGTTTTTAGTATGCAGACCTTCAGAATTTTGCCATAAAATAATTATATGATTTAAGTTACATAATTAGGATCTTGCCATTTTCTTATGAAAAAGGTCCAGCTATGATATTTTTGTCTCTGAGTAACACCTGCTCAGTCAAAATAATAACTTCTTAAAATTTTCACAGTCCTGGTACTCTCTACCTTCCATATACATGAAGGCTTTCAGTGGTTCTCTGGACAGTCAAGCTCAAAGGATCCTGGCCTAGTCAATTTAGTCCCAAGGTGACAAAATATACATTTGAGATCTTCCTTTCTGGATCTAGCTGTTTCCATACTGGGACTGTTCTTGGCATTGTTATTAGTTTGGCCACTGTCACTATCTCTTCAGATTCAGCAGTGATGTTCTGCAGTAATGGTTCTTAGAACTGTCATCCTGGTGATGGGATCAACACACTTGTGTACAAGCCAAAGGAAAAAACTCCCAACACATGCTGTAGGACTGTATTATTTATTTTCAGGGGTCAAGGGGGTGTAGTTAGATGGGCAGCTTTACTATATTAGCAGTTACACATAGAACACTGACATAAAACTGAAGTGCAAGATAACATCTGCACAGTTCTGTCTGCTGAACTGCTAATGCTTTGGCATTTTAGTGGCAATTTTAAACTGAAGAATATACTGTTGTGTCAAAATTACTTTTTTTCTGAGCCTCTAAATAATGAATATTTGGCTGCTGAGTTCATACTTCTCAACCTCTTAGAGCAAGAAGTCCGGACAAAGCCATAAATAAAAGTGGGACAAAAGACCAAAAGTAGGGACAATGTTTAAATATTGTTCTTACAAACTTAGAAAGTTGACAGAATAACAGGTTTTGCATTAGCATGAATTTTTAGAAGAGTATAAAGTCTGAAACTCAAATGTCTGTTATTATTTTCTAACTTCAATCTTTAATGATTTGCCACTAATTTAAAATGACAATTTTATGAAAAACAGACCAAAAATATTAGGCAAAAATCTGGACATTCTGTGAAAATCTGTTCAGTTGAGAGGTATGGCGGAGTTTTTTTTTTTTTTTTTTTTTTATAAAACATAAAAATGCCCACTTTAATTCACCAATAAGGGGCATTAAGGCAGCACAGACATCACTTCTTGGAAGTACTACTGTTCATTAACCAAAAGAATGAAAAGTGCAATTCTCTTCCCTGTAAGTTATTTAAGAATCACTAAAAAGTGAGGAATAAAGAAAGGAGATATTCATTATTGTTTCCTACAGTTAAGACAGAGTTAATTGACTGGGAAGTACTGAAGACTTTGAAGATGTAATAATTAATGCTGCTTCACATGAAGGTATTTGGTAATACAAGGTATGAAACAGTCACGAAAGCACTGGCATGGCGAACAGGAACTGCACTTTTTTAAAAAAGGCAATGCTTTCTTTAATACTTAATATTCCAGGGACAGGGACACTCATGGGGCACCAAGTTTCATGGAGGGGGGCACGTGCTCTTGTGAGGTGTGCCCCCATGTAGTGCCACAAATGCACCTATTGCTCCTTAGGGATACTGTAACTCATATCCATTCAGTTCTCCATTTCCCTGTTTGATGCCCCTGCACTGGCCAAGGAATCAAGGAACCTCAATCCTCACCACTGGCAACAGTGAGGAATGTACACAATGAGAGGAGGACAAGAACACACACAGTAAAGTGCAATTTCCCTT